>NW_022872763.1:0-120526 GCF_011750605.1 Drosophila busckii | reverse complement strand
AAAACCCTTTGTTTTTATTATATTCTGCATTGCTTTGTTTTTGTCTTTTATGATTCATACATAAATACAATTCTTAGTAAATTCCCAAACACGTCATTTTCTTCTTTATGCAGTTCAGTTTGATCGTCACTAACAGCGATTTTTAAATTACCTATTTACGTTCTAACCAGACAAAAAACTTTATGATTGCTCCACGTTTTTTGTTTTGTTGTTGTCTGGTGCGTTTCGTTTAATTTCGCTAATCTCTGCAGAGAGAAACGCTTATCAGTGCAAACAGCTTGATACATTGTCGCTACTCTTGATAAGGTTGTTAACTCGTTCCCGTCTTTATTTTTTGCGTAAAGCTCGTGTCGCACTTCAAGTCAATCACCCATATTCGGCACTACTCATACTCATGTGGCAAGCGATAAGGCTCATAGTTCCTTTCATAGGCCCTAAAGTCTGTAGACAGCCAGCTCATGTGAAGCTCAAGCACACGTGCAAAAATATAAATAATACAAAATATGTGAGTTTTTACTATTACTATTAAAAGTAAAATCATGACGAAGTTTTTTTTTATTTTATTTTAATTTAGACTTTAAGTTTTTAATTTATTTTTAAGCCAGGGACTTACAACACATATATAGCAATTGAGGAAAGTCTCATTAGTAAAAGTCTATTAAGCTTAAGTGCGTTATTTTATCGCGAATCATTTGCAGTGAATTCGTTGCGGTTAATAGACTTCCATTTGACGAAACGTAATTAGCATTCAGAAATTAGTAGCTTGTTGTGGTTTTCGGGGTATTTCTCGCAGTTGTTTATAATAAACTAGTTTGTGACATATTCATTCATAGTGAATATTTATATTTCTCTTTATTTACTAAATTATTCAAATAATTTGCTGAGTTCAATAAACAACTATTTGCGGTTTCAATAGATAACGTAAGCAGTAAAGTCATTCATTGCGATTCACGTGATTTAATTGCAAATATTTAGCTGAAACCCATTATTATTACCATACAAACATTTATATTGACGCGTAGTTACAATAAACTAAATTACGTATGACATGTAATTATATCATAGTGTCAATAGATTGCAACAATGTAGGCAAATGATAGTAAAGTGTATATAAAAAATAGCTATTTGTTAAAATTATATAACTAGTTAGTTATAACTAATAGTTATTATGATTATGAATACGTAGTAATTGCCTATGACACGTTTTTAAAAAGGAATGCAGAAAATCTAATCTGGAAACTTAAACTTATCGCTTTAAAAAACTTTTGAGCCAAAAGTTTAATTTAATATGTAACTAACCGGTGCTGACCTATATATTATATATATTGTATAGCAATCTAGCTGACTAGATCTATAGAAACTAATCTGCTTTTTATTATTGTAGGCCTATTTTGCTCTGGAGTTTAATCAGTTTTAACGTTCAATGATCGTCATACTTCAGTTGGGATTTTTTCTAGAATTTCTGTTGATTTACGATTTGACTTGACTGATTGTAAAAACCACTTGACCGCATTAATAGTATATAGTATAGTATATAAATACTTTAACTGAACAGATGATGTTGCTGACGACCTTTTCGCACAAGTGTTACTAGTGTTGATAAATCGATAGCGATAATTGCATTTGGCCTAATAAAAGTTAATATCTTTTAAGCCTTTTTTCTGGGTGCTCTGTCTTATTGCACTTTTCTTGAGGGTTATCTACCATGGCGTAACAGTTAATAGTCTTTGCATTTTACATTTTACTTTGTTTTGTTGTTTTAAGTCTACACCAGTATTTTTATTGTTATTTAATTGCGTGCTACATGGGGCGTTAACTTGATAAGACTTTCACTTTGTCTGTAAGCTCGGAAGTTTAACGGACAGACATATGTATATTTTCTTATCGTTCCGCAATGCAATGGAAAATTCCATGCGTGTAATGCGGGTGAGCTATACTAACAAAAGGCAATATCAATAAATATAAAAATATATTATGCATTTGATTTCACATAATAATGAACAAATAAAACATATATAGTTCATTCTCTTGTATTTAAATACAAAGTGTATAAAAAGTGCAGTAGAGACTGGTTTCCAAATTTAAGAGAGTGGAATTTGGTTAAAGAGAATAAAGAGGACATTCAATCCGTCGAGAATCATCTCGAAGGGCGGAGAGTAAATGTATGTACATATATATGTGAGTGTAGGGAAAACGTTGATAAGTATAAGTACCTGATCTAGTAATTTTACCTGTGTTAAGCCTTTACAGATTTATAGAATATTCTAGATAGATTATTTAAATCTCCCTTACTTCACCTCTTTAAAATACTGAGAAACTGCTAATAAAATATTTAGACACCAATAAATTACAAAGTAGTCCAGCGCTAGTTGCTAGCACTTGCTTCTTTTAGTTATTATATTATTTTTGTACATCAATTAATAATGTATATAAATAATAAAAATATTTATACATACCTTGTTTTTCTGTCTTTAAGAACCATAAATCTTTGTATGTAAGTAATATAACTATATACATATAACTCTAACGTACTACTTCAGTTCGAAGTGTCTTGTACAAGATTAGCAAAAATACTTTCGATTAACAAATGCCTAATTTTGTATTGTAGTAATTTAATATTATCCCTTTAGTGTGGGGTATGGCTCGATTTAACGCTAGCAGGTGTCAATTAAGAAGTTTTTACCTGTTTGCCAGACATTAACACGCAATATAAATAGTTCGTTCGTTCTAAACATCTGTTGAGAATCACAACACGTTAAAATTTTCGTTTTCTAGCTGCCGACTGACGTCTTTCTCATGGTTACGGCCTAAAGTCTGTGGGCTAACATATGTTTCCCTTAGCTGCTAGTTTAAGGGGTGTGTGTGTAAAGCGGTAGTGGTGGGTGCTGCAACCACCGCAAGAGCGGCAGGTATATATATATGTATGTACGTACATAGAAAGAACATCGGGGCGAAATTCATTGCGCTCTATGCCGCTGCCGATGAGTCAGTTTGTTATTGACTGCTCAGCTGTGAGGAACAATTGAATCTTAGCCGCATATACGTCAATCGAAAGAATTTTGCATTCGTGTTGGCAATTGTAGACAAATATTTTTTATATAATTAGAACTATAATATACATTTTACTGCGAATTTTTGCATTGAAATTATATTTTGTGCATAAGTATAACGCGTAGTATGAAAGAACGAAATCGTTTTAATAAAAATAAATCACGCCGTCAACAGCAGCAGAAAGTTAAAGAAACTAATCAGAATTGTTGTCTACGCAAACATTGCAAATATGAACATATCTGGCAACATTTTCGACGCAATGTAAGAGCTTAATTTCCTTAATTTAAATCCAAAAAAGGCAAAATATAAGCTAGAAAATAGTTGGATTATTTTTAGCACATTTATTAGACCTTGTCAGATTTATATAGCAAGCATTTACTATTTGCATGCAATATCTAGAGTATGTACTAAAAATTTAGTACGCCTTTAGTACAGACTGTAGGCATTGCATTCAGATATATTTATGCATTTAGTATATAATAAATTCAACCGCAACTTTTTGCCTCCAACTAACTTTAGCAGCAGCAGGCAATTGTTTTGTCAATTTTACAACTGACACTCTCTTATGTTACAACACTCTCTTTATTTTCTATTGCATGTGCTCTTTGCTTGTGCGCTTGTTCTCTTGGCACAACCCCAAATAGGCCACACTCGAGGAAATTCGCCAAGCAGCGTCTCGAATTTGCCGTGACTATCTAACCGGACGCTGGAAGGTGGTTACCCCAGAGCAACTTATTGTGAAGCGCATCAGGTGAGTGCCGGCGCATCAGTTGAATAACCTTTACACATACTATATAAACGTTATATGTTATATATTACAGCGGTGGCCTTTCCAACTTTTTGTATTACGTAAGTTTGCCCGATGTGGATGATTTCGACGAGCAGCAATTGTTGGAAGTGGAACAGCAACAGCAACAGCAACAACAACAGCAAAGACAGCAAGGAAATGTTAAGCACGTCATAGCCGCATCGACATTGGCTAAAAATAATTATAAAAACTACAACGCAAGCGGCGAGGCGCCACATTTGGGGGCCAACGATTTAGCACAAAATACTGTCGTGGGCGTGTTGGATGAAGACGACGACGATGACGTGGCCAATAAACAGGCAAATAAACGGCAGCGTTTTGATAGCGATAGCGGCGATTCAAGTTTGCTGAGACGACTACACGCACCAAAGCATGAACCGCGTGAGGTAGGTCATCAAAGCTAAACATTTGTTATATATGTATATATTTAATTGTCAACAGGTGCTGCTGCGTATCTATGGACAAACCCATGGTGATCACGCATTGGAGAGCATGATAACCGAGTCTGTGGTGTTTGCCTTGCTAAGCGAGCGCAATTTCGGACCCAAGCTACATGGCATCTTTCCAGGTGGACGCATTGAGCAATATATACCGGTAAATACAATCTAGGGTGCCACAAAATTTCGAATCAACCTCAAATCTAATCAAAATCAGCTTCGAGTTCGTGCGCTTTTTTTGGGCAAAAGCTGCTGTGTTTCCTACAATTCGGTTTAAGCGATTCTAGACGTTGATTTCTCGAGATTTCTTTGGCACCCCTGTATATGTTTCACTTCATGTTTTTAACTAAATATTTTATTAGGCACGCTCCCTGCACACCACTGAGCTTGGCGATGCGCGCATTTCAATGAAAATTGCTGAAAAAATGGGTGAAATTCATAGCTTGAATATACCCATGTCAAAGGAACCGGATTGGATTTGGAACTGCATGGATCGTTGGCTTGCAAGCTTGGATAGCATTGTCAAGGGCGCAATGGAATCCAAGCCCGACTCAACGGAGATGCAAAAGCAGCGTGAACTGATGAGCAGCATCGACTATGTGCAAGAGATTGCTTGGTTAAAAGCAGTGATAGATGCTGGCAACTATCCGGTGGTCTTTTGTCACAATGATCTGCAGGAGGGCAATATACTGATCAGACAGTCCAACAGAATTGAATCTATGAGCAGCTTGCGGTAGGTTGCAAACGAATTATAACAATGAATTTATAACTAATGGTTTATCCAATTAGTTCCAACTTTGATGAAACTTTGGGTGATAGTCTGGATGGCACTAGCAATTTGGATGCAGATGACAAGTAAGTTTGTGGCTTAGTTCGTCACATGCTAACATTTACTTCAGTTGGCTGCTAACCCGTATTTATTTGCTCTTTTGCCAAAAATTTAGTTGTAAGTTCTAAAATCTAACTACAATTCTAGCTGGCCCAATTGCTGCGGTCTAAAAACTTAATTCGAGCCTGTTAAGCCGGCTTAAGCAAATACATGCAGGTTATCCATGCCATCATACATTTTAAAATTGAACTAAACAAACGTTCTCTTTATTGTGATATATAGTAAATCGCATAGTCCCTCGCCCTGCGCTGAACTGGACACCACAGATGATTCGGCGCTGGATACCAGCTTTATGTCAGATCATGAGCCGGATCTCATTATCATAGACTTTGAATACTGTGCCTATAACTATCGCGGCTTTGATTTAGCCAATCATTTCATCGAATGGACCTTTGACTACACCAATTCACAATTTCCCTACTTCCATCACTACAAGCAGCAATATGCAACAGCGCAGCAGCGACGCGACTTTATAGTTACTTATCTAAGGAAATATCATGACGATGAACACTATGAACCCACAGGCGAGGAGCTGGATGCAGTTGATGCTGAGATACAATTCTTTACCATGCTGTCGCATCTGTTCTGGAGCTTGTGGTCGGTCGTCAATGTCACCTCTACCATTGAGTTTGGGTATTGGGTGAGTTACTTAAAAATATACTGAAATGGCAAACGGATTTTTAATTAACATTCTTTTATATCTTTAGGAATATGGCGTTGCACGCATCTTGGAGTATCAGCAACTGAAGTCTGCCTTTTTGGCAAAATGATTTACAGCTGGGTTGGAGTTAAATACTTAATGAAAAGCACTTAATCGAATCGGATCGAATCGAAGCGTACTTAAGTGGCCTTAACTTTAACTGATAACACTGATTAGACAGGAATTTTATTTTCCAAACTAGTTATTGTAGCTTACACACACACACACACACAACGGCTGTAACTAGCAAAGAGCTGATACCCTTAACCTGATTTGTATAAATATGTAGCTTATGTTTAAGTATATAATTGCTGAGAAGAAAAGTCAAAATGTAATAACAATTGCAGCTGTGATTAATTATGTGTGAGCCATGTACTGTTTGTTGTTGTTGAAAGATAGCAAACGTAACTTAATTAAAGTATTAGCACAACATCTTTAACTTGCACACAGCTTGCTGAATTGGCTTAAATTGAATTTCTTGCATTTTGCCCAAACGAATTTATTACTCGTTCGAATTTATTTCGGATTATGGTATTATGTTCAATTCTATTGCTTGTAGCACATTTATTTTAATTGCAACAACAATCAACAACAACAACAACCATTACAACAAATTCTGTTTTTACTGTACCTTCCTTTAATCCCTAAATGAATTTAGTTTATATTTATGTGTTTAGTGTTTAGTAGTTTTGCGTGTATGCGATTAATAAATAAATATTTAATAAATACTCAAGGGCAGTTTAAATCTCAAGTTCAGCTGCAGGCATAAATGTTGTGCAGACCTTTGTTTAGATTGTATATAGAATTTAGTTGTAATCAAACACGCAGACCAATGTTTGATTAGCTTGGGTGTAGCTGCTAATTAATTTAGTTAGGCAGCAAGCTTGCATGTTAATTGAGTTTTTATTGAAAGATAAGACAGACAGGACTGCACTCAAAACATATCCGCAGAGCCAGCATAACAATTCATCATCAAAATGAAACTGCAGCGTGCTACGTGTAGCTGCAACTGCATGGGGCATGAAGTGCAGTATTGATTCCACATCTATTTTGTATTCTCATGTGTTTAGCGACTGCTGCGCATGTTTATATATATTGAACAATAGTCTGTCATGCCCACGGACACGGACACGGACACCCCGCAGACAATTGCTTTGAATTACGGGCTGAGCAGTCGAGCAAGCGAGAGCATAAAGGGCCGAAGGAGCTGTTGCGCCCCAAATGATTTCAAGTGCAGTTTGCTGCAACCGCAAGACAAGACAAGATAGCAGCATACAGGACAACACCGAACAAGGACATGGACATGCCACAGCAGCAGTAGCAGCAGCAGCAACTACTGACTGATTGTTAAATAGTTGTGCTATGTGCTATGTGTGGCTCTCTTGTTTCATTAATTAAAGATGCGCTGCATTATGTGCCATAGTAACGGCAATTAAGTTGAACTGTGTGGTCCTGACAGCCTTATTGTGCTTTTGAATTAAGCTCAAAGGATTTGTGTAATTGCTTGCTATCTTTTACAGGACCTGCCTCAGCTCCAGCCCCAGCCACTTGTCTATTGATTTACCTATTGCTGCTAGTCAATCAATTCAGTCCGAATGAGACTTGGAATTAACTCATTTGATTTCACTGAAAGAACTCTCTAAGCATAAGCTTTGATTCCAGCTTAGATTTATCATACGCAAAACTCATTGCCCAAGTCATAAATCACATTTTCTAATTTAAAGTGTCTGGCAGCCAAAAACTAATTCCGTTTCTCTCACCTTCTTCCCTTTTGCATAAAGGGATACAAATTGCTGCAGGCTGTGTGTGAATTCAACATCCATTTGTTTACCTTTCAAATCAAGCAACCAACTTGCATTTACATTTATTTACATTAAATTGACACTTGGGCAACAAGAGTAGTGTATCTATGGGTTACAATCTCTAGTTTACATTGAAACTTGTTGAACTGGCACAGAATGTGTGTTTAAACAGCTTAATATCAACATAAATTTGCTAACTTCTATTTACTTTAGAAGGGCATTGTTAAGATGGTAGTCAAAATAGTAGTATATGCTATAGTTGAAAATGTGTTGCTCACTACTTTACATTAAATTCATGCTACTACCTATCAAAAACTTATGTTGTTAACACTAAAGATAATAACAGACCTAATTGCATTCTGTTCTTATGCGCTCAACAAATTAATTGAATGTAATATTTGCTTATTTTTAATAAATATAATTACAAATTGAATTAACGCAGATCTACAGTCTGTATAACATCTTATATAAACTAACTTGGTCAACCTAGCTAAACAAATTGATTGTAAGTTAATATATTGGAATTATTAATATTCTTGCACTGCTTGTTCACAGCTTGTTTAGGCGCCAACAGTCCATACACAACTGACCGACCTTGCTTGCTGCTCTACCTGCCAGCCTCCAAGATTCAGATCACAGTGCAATAATTGAATGACGGGAGAGCAAGTCCTTCAGAGAGCGTAAGCGACAGCAATGATGCTCGTCTTTCTAGATCGCCGCAGCGAGCTGAACGACAGCGTCACTGCTCAGTAAGTGATTTGTAAACGAGCTCACTCTCAGTTAATCTGTCGCCTACATTAGGCAGCGCTGCTCTTTATCTATATGCGAAGTGAGGGCTGCAGCGAACTGAGCGGAGATTATCGATTTTCATATGCGTAAGTCGCTGCTTTTAACGCCTAAAGAGCGCAGTGAGTTGTGGAAAAGTTTTATTTTCGATCAGTCCTAAGATCACGTAGCCACTAAGCAGTAACTAAAGGTCGCTTTGACTAAATTGCATAGGTGGCGTGATCTACTCAACTCAGAATCAATTGGATAGCAATAGTAAGCTTGGCTAATCATTTCACAATTATTGCAAGCACTGATTTAATAAAAACACATTAATAACGCAACAATAACGTTGCATTATTTGAATTGTTGCATCTAATTGTGACTTATTTAATATTTAATATGAATTGATTCTGACTAGGGGATATGCGATCAATTGAACTGAACTTTCATCATATATGTATTTGATTATTGACGATTTAGCATTTTAAGTTTACAACCTTGAACGTTTTTTATTGTTGTTGCTATAGCGCTTAAGCAGTGAAGCAAGCCCAACCTTAGGCAGGTACTAAGAAATAATACAAATGTGTTTTGATTGATTTTACTAAAAAAAATATTAAGATTTAGTTTTGCCGTTTATTAAATTTTGTTGTTGCACATATAAAACACTTGATATTTGAATTGCAGTCAAATATCTCAAGGGGTGACTTGACAATTTCAATAGTTGAAACAATAAAACCCCAACTTATGGCTAGAAAGAGATGCCAAAGTCAAACGAAATGAAAAGCCAAATAGAAACTGCCAGAAAAGTTGTAAAAAATCCAAAACAATAAATCAACTTTTGCTGCACTTGCACGTTTGACAGTGTCCCAAGGGACGGCCAGCTGAGCAATATAGCACTGGAGCCCAACCCAGTCCCAGTCCCTTAAGTTAGAGAATAAAACAGAAGAGGACAGAGCATTTTGCCCTGGCAATGCAACTGCAAGTTGTCTGTCTGTTTGGTCTGCTGGCCTGTTGAGTTTCTCTCTTTAGCGGAAGTGCAAATCTTGTCAGCACGATACGTAGTCTAGATGGGCCAAGGCAGGGGATGGGGCTTTGTTGCACAAAAACTTGGTCAAAGTAATTTAGAAGCAGTTTATACACAGCAGTCGGCCGACGCCGCCTCCGCCGCCGCCGCAGTGAGCGGCCAACAAAGCTGACCACAGAAATAAAAAAGAAACTACAATAACAAAAGCTTGGAAACCATTGTGGGCGTCAAGCAGGATGGAGATGCACTGAAAAATTGAAACTTAAATAAATATTGAGAAAGTTGTTTGCCTGTTCAGAGAGTTGCAAAATTCTCGAGACATTTGCTGATGAAAAAACGGATGCTAAATGAAAATGTTGAGGGCCAAGAGCGAGAGACAGTTAGGCAATTTTAACTTTTATTAGATGCAGCAGTGTGTGTGCGTGTGTTTAATATTCATAAATTCAAAAATAATATGACGTATGATATATGCGGTAGCTAAAGTCGAAATATAAATGTGAAGCATATAAAATTTTGTCAGGCCATTAGTAACGAAACTTGCGGCAAATTATATATTTCAGCTGTCTGCGTTTTGGCCAAGTTAACTACAGCGACGACAAGTCAATGATAATTTGTCAAAAAGGCTTGGAGTTGGTAAATTTAAAGAAATTTAGCAAGGATCAGCTACTTCAGTTGCCTCTTTGTATAATTTAAATCTAAAATGAGCATGTCAACAAAACAGACAACTTAATGAAGCTAGCAAACATATTGTTAGTGTGCTGAAAGAGATGGTGTGGAGGAGGGGCGGGGGAGGGGAATGGGGGCTTGAAAACCTATAAACATGTTGATTACATTTGCAAGATTAAAGCAGACATAATCAATCTCGACGATTGCCTCCTTGTATGCTGCTCTGGCAAGCTGATGGACTGAAAGACTGACATACTGACTGGCAAGCGCTTCGAGAGTGCGACAGAGACAGCTTTCTAAATGCAAAAGGTGCGAAGCGCTTTACAGACATCGCGCTGACACAAAGAGCGACGTTTGATTAAGCAAAACGCCTTTGGCAGCAGCCAGGACATGACACCTACATCACACAGCTGTTAGCCCCCAACCACACCCCCAACCTGATGCCTCTCTATCTCTTTTGCTCGCATGCCTTTACTCGCAGCGCTTTGTGCTGCTGCCAAATGCAATCAGATTACACTTCGTTTGGCGTTTTGCTGTTTTTTATTTTCAGCTGCTGCTGCTGCTGCTGCTGCTAAATTGTCAGTGATAACACAAAGCGAAAGTAGCGGCGAAACGAACATAGCATAAGAAAAAAAAGTATATGTATAAAAGTAGAAGCAGAAAAAATAGGGTGAATATTATGCAAAGTTTGCCATTAAGTATCAAGTATACGACATGGTCAACCAGGAGAAACTCTTGTAGCCTGCGGCTATGCAGTCTATTTTACCAGATCTCCAAACATTGTATTCAGTTTGTTATGCATGTGTCTGCAACGCATTGCCATTATGTATATTATAATTTGTTGCGCCTCCAGCTGTTTGCTTAGTTGCGACCAGAAATCGTAAAAAATGCCAACACGCCAAGATAGCCACAGACGCCAGACTGAATGAGATAGCAAGCTTGTATATAGTATAGTATGTGTATATCATTACATTTGTATTATGTTTATATAGCATGACACATATAGTGCGTGAAATTGGTAAAAGCAGTTGCCTGCTGACTGAATGCCTTTTGCTTTATGCATAAGTTTGTGGTTCGTTGGCTGTGACTATTGTGTGTGTGTGTGTGTGGGTGTGTAGTTGGTGGTAGCGCCTGGAGCTAAGCTTGGTCTACAATATTCTTGAACTTGCTGCCTTGAGATCTGCCCAAAATTAAGCTAAACTGCAAATGCTTTAAATACCAAAGCAACGCACTGCAAACATAAATAAAAACATAATAAAAAGCATAACAAAAAATTAATTTTGTTTGCCAGCATCTTGATTTTCGTTTTGAAATAGTACATAAAGTTAGACAGCAATGCTAAAAAATAAAAACAGCTTTAGCAACTATAGCAAACAAAAAATATCAAATTCAAAATAAAAATTTCATAATAATTTATTGTAATTTAATTGACATAATTTAAGGACATGTATAACTTCATAATATCCTTTTTCAATTTTTGATATGTCAAAGCAGTTAATTGTAAGAAAATATTAAATTGTTGCAGTTGCATTTCCACTTTAAATTGTTGGTTGCACAAAATTTTAAATTTAATATTGATTATTATTAAATAATTACAATATTTACAAAGCCTGCCAGACGTTTGTTTAAAAATATATTAATTTGTACCATTATTTTTTTATTTATATATTATATCATGAGAGAGAGAGAATTCAAAAATTTTAGCTTTGTAACACCATGTCGATACATTTTTGTATTTATTAGAAAGAAAACGTAATTAAATATTTATCAATTTGCAAACTTAGAGAGTAAATTTAAATTTAGTTTAATATAAAACGTTTACTATTTTGTTTATATTAAATTTAGTATGAGTACTGCAAAACATTATTTTCTCTGTTTACCTGCACACATCTGGCAATTGTGTGGATAATTGACACACACTGACTTGGCAACACCACAACAGCTGGGGGTCCAGAGTTATGGAGGCTTGTAGGAGAGAGCTTGTAAAACTAAGTGACAAACAGAATTGGAAACCGATGCCACGCGCGCGTCGCCCAAAAAAACTTTAAGAGTCTTTGGCTGCAGCCCGAGATAGAGACAGAGACAGAGGCGGAGTCGGAGTCGGAGTCCGTCAAAGTTTAATGATTGTGCGGTGGCGCATAAAGTGCAAAGCAAAGTACAACATTGAGAGAGTGCAGTTTGGCCTTAGGGTAGAGCAGTGTGGGATGTGTGATGCGGATGGTAGCAAAGGCACTTCAGGCAAACACAAAAGCCAAGTGTAAGAAGCTGTGAGATTTGTGCGCTCTCTAACTCGCTCTCGCCCACACACACTTGGACTCAGACTCGAGTCTCAGTCTCACGCGTTGCAGTGCTACTGAGTCTTGGGAAACTTTTGAACGTCTCTTGAGAAAATTCACACCTCAGGACCTCGGCGAGCAGCAAAACTTGAACTTTTAATTTGTTCTAAAGTAAATTTTTGGCAAAACTTTAAGTCATACTCGGTATTGGGTAGTTTGGCTGGCTGGCTGGCTGGCTCGGCTGCCTCGTCTCTCTCTGTATGCGACATATGTGGCGCCACACAAAAGCGAACCGAACTGGGGGATGCATGCAATCACATACGCTTCAACCAGGGAGGGGCAAGCGACGAATGTTTGGCATTTTAACTAAAATTGCTTCAATGGTTTTCCACTGGCCGCAATCGATGCCGCCTGATCCTCGCCCCTTTAGCCAGCAACCTTCATCCTAGAGCCTCTGTTGCTTGCAAAAACTTTTTCAATTAAATTTATGTGCAAATAAAATAAAATTGTGTTATAGTACTCGCATTTAGCGCAGAAAGCCACGAAAATCGTTTAACAAATTCGCAACATTGACGAATTGTTCAAGTGGCGTAATTATTTATGGGTTTCAACGTAGCGACAAAATAAGCTGAGTAAGAATTGCAACTGTAATAAAATTCAGTTTAAGTAAATGCTTTTTGGAGATGGTTGACGGGGTGCATCAATCAATTTATCATTAATAATTATGAGATTTCAGACTGCCAGCAGCATGATTTAAATTAAAGTATGCAATATATATTTTAAATGTTAAATTATGCTATGGCCTTCATTCAAGCCTTAACTTGATTTTGTAGCTTTTCCTTTGCTAAACATAAAGTTTAATAAATATATGCAAATTATGCGTACACATATAACAAAGTCATTTTTCGAAATTGTTAAGATTAGTGTGTCAACTTTTTGGACACAGCTCCCCGAGTAGCTGTATACCCATATGGATGCGTCATCATCATCATGATGGAATGAAAAATTGTCAAATTCCCCCGCCGGCAATGTCCAAGTGCCTTTGTATATATACATATAAATTTTTTTTATAAGTTGTACATCAATAAAAGAAAAGGCAAGTGGCAAAGAGAAATAAACAAGTTTGACTTGTTGTTGTTGCAGTCAAGAGGAAAACTACACAGAGAGAGAGAGAGAGAGAGAGAGCAAAGTCATAGGGCAAAGGGCAAGTGTGCAGAGTCAGGCAAACAAAGCCAATATAATAAAGGAAAACACAACAATCATATTTTTATGGCAAATGCAAATAAAAAAGGAGCAAAGTGTAGAGACAGGACGAACAAGCAGAGCAGAGTTTCTTGGCCTGTCCTTGCCAGGCAGTCATTGTCACGTTGAGAGCAAACTTGGCTTAAACGAATAGCTAATGCTTTTTATAAATAAATAACTAAATGTTAACTTTGCAATTATTTAAAATAGTTCTTATAGCAAAGTCTTTCGTTAACATTCATATTTTGCTTAGATTTTTTGCTGACTTAGATTTTCTTATTTTTAAATTCCTATCATTACTGCAGTGAGTGTATTTTGATCCTTTTGTCTGACTGTAGTAGGTGGCACTATGCTTTGGCGGTAGCCGATAAAATGATTTGCGTACAAATTGGTTTGGGCCAAATTCGATTGAGCTGTGGGAATATGCGGCGCCCCTTTCGTTAACCAAGTTAACGCGCAAAAGGCAAAGTGGAAAATATGGCAAAAGAGCAACGCGAAAAGGCAACAGCAGCAGCAGCAACATGGAAATGAATCGAAAAAATCGTTGGCCAACGCTTTCTAACTTCGCAAAGGGCTAAAAGCGATTTGTCTGCGCCGAGCTGCAAAATATAAAAGCGGAGAAGCGAAAAAAGCCTTCACGGCAAAAGAATTTGTTCGTAACTTATTAATACATATTAATAAAAATGTCAAACGCCAAAAAGCTTTTGTGCTTATTGAATTTTTGAAGCATTCCTTACGCCATTGATGGCTGGCTTTTGTTGACGCCGCAGCAATCTCTGCCGCTTGCCAAATATGCCGGAAAATTTTAATGATTTCCCGTCATTGGAGACGTGTTCTCACGGACGGACACAGCATAGATCTCAGACTGACATACTAAGTAAATGAAAACAAATCGACTTGCAACGAGTCAGCAAAAGTCGTCGCGACTGCATTCATTAGAATTGTCTACTCTGTCTCTACTCTCAGCTGCTCTGCTGGGAAGCGATATGCCAAAAAATCGCTGACCAGCATAGAAGCCACAGCCACGGCATTCGATACGTCATCATTAGTCTTATAGCCACAGTTCGTTGCATTTTTGCTAACTCATGCCTCAATTGGCAAATGATGCACAGCAGTGAATGCAATGAATAAAATCCTTATATATATTTTTGTTTGCAACAGCTGCCATTATGCTGTGTAAATAGAGTCAACATTTTTATTTATTTTTGAAGCACGTTATCTTATTCAAAGCGTTAAGCTGCGTTGGATTTTACCAATTGGCTTAGGTAAATACTAAAATAAATAAAATGCAGCAAACACATGTGGCCAATGCTCAGTTGTTGTTCTGAAAATAAAAATGTTATACAAAATTTCCATGTTTGGTATTAATTTGCAGACACAGCAGCCACGATCACAAATCCTCACTGCTTGAGCTTCGAAGGTCGACTGAGCCCTTCCTCGCTAAGCTGTCATCGATATAAAGTTGATGCAGCCTACTTACAAAAGAGTTCGAAGAGTAAGAGGGGGAGCGCGTTAAGTGAAGTGCGCTTATTGCTTAGAGAGTGGCCTAAGCATGCCCGCTCTCTTTTTTTTCGCTCTCGCGTAGCTGCGCTGTCTATCGTGGGAAATTTAACACGCACACATACAAGAAAGCATCTCAGCTTACGCCAATGCATGGTAGAATAATACAAGGTAGCGGACTGAGCTCTTAGGTTACTTAGCTTCTTCTTCCTTTTTGGGCTGGCTTTCTCCTCTCGCTTTTTCGTTTGTATAGTGTGAGCAGCAGCAATGAAGGTAGGGTGTAGCGCGAGAGACGTGCCGAGAGAGGAAGAGCCAGATCGCACCTTTTCTTCTACCATGCGCCAAGCAAGCGGCGCAGCGCTCTGAGTAATGCTGGGAGCGTAATTGTGGCTGCATAAGTCAGCAGCTGCTTGGAGAGCGCCAGATTTACCTAGAAGTCAAATTTAGTAGGCAAGGGCTCAGTCGTCCATTGGAGCTCAAGTAGTGTGGATCGGTGATCGCGGCAGCTTCATCAGTAAATTAATTGCAAATGCTGGTATGTTTTATATATAATATTATATTTATTTATTTTCCAGCACATATTGAGTTCAATAACAACAATTAACATACAAATTAATGACAATTAATTTTAATTTCTGCAGGTTGCAGTCAATTGCAGGTTGAATGTGTCAAAATATTTCGCAACATGTGGTCCTCTTTACGCATACACAGACACACGTACGAATTAAATTGCTCATATTTGGTTTTATTTTGTCATTTTTCGCACTCAAAACGAGCGAATTAATTACGCTAATTGAAGAGCCAACATACACATGAATAGAAGCTGTGTGTGTGAAAGAGTTTTAGTTGTGTGTGGCTTTGGCTTTTCAATGCAATTTTGATTTAAAGCATTTGGAGTGTTTTTTTTTTTTTTTTGGTTATTTTGTAACTTTGCAACAGTTTTTCAATCAATCGAAGGGCATAGAGATCTAACTAGCATTCGCTGCTAGCCTTTAATTACCGAAAAAAACTAACAAACAAACAAAACTAAACTCAATGTGTAATTAAATTATGCAAACAAATGAAATGAATAGAAAGCGTCTGCAATAGACAGCCAAACGTTGCACACAGTTACTGCGATAAAACTTTGCCCAGGCAAACTGCCAAGGCAGGTTTCTGTGTCTGATGTGCTTTGCATGTGGAAAGAAGCTTCAAGTTCAGCGGTGAACAATGTAAATTCAATTGGTAAAGAGCTTGGCTGCAAAATGCAGACTCATAATATTTATGCGTAAAACTTAATGGACAGCGCGACTTGGTGCTTAAATTTGCTAACCAAAATGCAAATGCAGTCAACGTAGCAACGTAGCAAAAGCTACAGCAGCCGCCCCAGTACGGAAGTTGACACTTAAGTTTCTAAATCCAATAAAAATCACATTAGCCCAGCGGCGGAAACTCTGTTGGCAAACAATGGCGGCGACCAGCCGCACTGACACTGAAATGGCGGCGTTGCAGGGGCGCGAACAAAGTGTGGCCGAGTGGCAGAAGTGGCAGCGGGGGCAAGTACAAATCCCCGCGACACATTTAGCTAAGCCACTTGAGGCACGACTTACGCGAGCCAGCTGAAATGCTAATGATAAGGCCAAGCTCATGCTCTTAGACAAAAGTGCCCAAGACGCTGGGCCATCAAAATATATTCAGATGGAGGCCATAGTATGCTTTTAATATGCGTAATTTAAAATTGAGGCTACTAAACAAATGGCTAATGTAGCGGTTACTCAATTGTCCTGACAATGGATTGGAAATGGCATTTCAATAAGGAAACTCAGAAATACAGTGAATGTTGGGAAATGCGAACTAAATTGACAATGCTGTGCACATTATCGAATGTTTGAAATATATAATGTTTTATTATTGTTTTGTATATAAATTTGTTAGCATACATGTTCATACGTATACGTAATATGTATATACGCTTATACGTATACGTATTATCATATAGGTTATTAGCGTTTTGTTAATTGTGAAAATAATTTTGTTGGTAAATATATTGAAAAGAAAAGAACTTGTTTTCTTGCTTATTTAAATAAATTCTTTTATGTAAAATAACAACTTTGATTTAAATAACTAAAAGCGGCTTTAAGAGATATCTTAGAAAGCTGTTTTTGGGTAACATTTGTTGAATATATTCTGATGTCGATATTGTTGTTGTCTCTACTGCTGCAGTTGTCTCTATATTTATAAATGTTGCTGTTGTTATTGTTGGCGTTTCAGTAGTTACAACTGAAGACGGTGTTGGCGGATCTGCACTGCTTGGAGTAGCTTCAGTCTCTAAAGTTGATTCAGTGACACTTGTTGTTGTTATTGTTGGCGCCAACGTTGGATTACTTTGAGCCAAAGCGTATTGCTGAAGCAGCAGCAACATTAGCACGCATAATAAAGACTGAAGAGTATTTAATTGAGTATAAAAATAAAAATAGCTAGCTTAACAAGGTCTTACCATGTTAAATGTAGTTTTAGAACTAAATTGCTGCAACTTCTGACAACTATTTATATAAGAGTGTAGCTGGCATTCATATCGCTCACATTCCTTACAATCAATAGAACACAGGAAGCAACCTTAGATAAGCTGCAATGCGCTAATGGACTGAGCATGGTTTTCTATTACATATTTGTCCAATTAGCAGCTATTTTTAGAATGCTAAAAATAACTGACATGTTTATAGAATTTGTAATGTAAGGTAACTTGAAACAATTTATAATTTAATTATGTTTATTAATTGCATTAGAAAAAACTCAAACATAAAATAGTTTCCAATTACACGTCCACATTTATATTTGCAAAGAGTGCAATTTTTTTTTATTAAATACACTTTGATATGTGTCATTTTTTCATCAAGAGCTTCTAATCTCAAATTGTTTGACAGATGGGTATCAGCCCTTTCAAAGGCTGACATTAACTGTTGAAAGGCATATTGAAAATTGTATGCCTGAAACTGGCATAGAGAGCTGGGAGAAGACAGACTCACTCTTCTTCTTGTGGCAGGCAACTCATCATCAACGTCAGATGCAAAGTGAAAGATGTTGGTAGAAATTTTTTAGCCATCAGCGGCAACAGCAGCAGCAACAACAACAACAACACACAGCTTCAGTTACTTTTAGTGTGTTGGCAGCTCTTTCTCTCTCAGCGTTCACGCAATTGCATTCACCGTCTTCGTCTTGTCCTGCATAAGTGCCGAGTGCTTGCCGCAAATAAATTTGATTTGCATGTGCAAATGAACGTGGAATTGAATTTCCTTATGCATGAAATGTGCGCATAATTGGTCTATGGCCAACACACATACAAGCACACACACACACACACAAAAGCTTTCAAACGGAGCATAGACATTCAGTGTGAAAACTAAGGATATATATATATATATGTATAGCCATAGCTATTTGCTGTCAGACAAGTGCCTTAGTTTGTAATTGCTTGTATATAAACTGAATTATTGTAGTAAAAAAAATATTAATTTTTTTAATCAACACCTTTATAGCTAAATGGCTTGCAACGCAAGTGGCTACAAATGCGAGAAGTTCTCATTGTTCAATAGCTGGCATTTCGCTTTGTGTTTTTCATTGATGCGAGTGGTCATCTGACTGTTGTCATCGCCCAAAAAGCAGCAAACACACTACATTATACTCATCGCACTTTACCCACTTGACGAGAAATACAATGCCCATTGCAAATAATGTTGGAGAATCTGAGCAGCAGAAGCAGCAGCAGCAGAAGGACTTGCACTCGAGAACTTGAATAATTAAAAATACAATATTGAAGTGCAAACAGTTGGCAAAACTGGAGCGCTCTGTCGCTGACATGACATGGCTGTCCTTCTGGCTGCACTTAGCTAAAGATATCCACTTACAGGACAACTCAGCTGCCGAGGCCAACCACCCACCGACCGACCGACCAAGTGGGAGTATGCTGACAAGCTGTGCAAACATTCGCAGTCAGAGGCCAGGATAAAAATGCAGCATCAACTGTGATTTGGCCACAAGTCATCGGCGTCGTCGTCGTTGGTGGTGAGTGAATACGTATGGATCAGATAAATATAAGGATAAGCAGTTGGCATCACAGTATTGATTGTGATATGTTGATGGTTTGCTAAAAGTTTAGAGCATGCAACTAATTGTCAATTTATAAAATACATTGACCTCATTTCTTAAGCAAGTTGGCTAAATAAAATATGTATCTCAAGTCGAGCCTGATTTATCGCAAAACTTTCTGGTATGTAGGCTAAGTAGTCCGCCTCGTCATTGTCAACGGTTTTTAGCTTTGTTTTGCTCTCTTAGCCATTTGGTATTTTACTGTTACAGCTACTGATGCTATAGCTACTGTTACAGTTACTGTTTTATTTATTGTTTGCGCTCATTTGAGTCAATTACGACAAACGGAGATTGTTAATTGTTTTGCTGCAGCGGGGCATAGCGCTCAAGTCCAAGACAAACAAGTCACATCCTGTACGGTGCTGTCCTGTGCTCAGCATTTTGTGGGTGGTTGAGTTTTGTAGTATTTATTCGCTTGTCTTGTTGCCTTTGTTTTTATGCTGCTGTTGCTGCTGCTTCTGCTTATTGTTTGGCTTTTGGTCTCTGTTGGCCTTTGTTTGTTTGCTTTTGGCCAATAAACGGCCAGGCTGCAGCCCCCCATTCCTTTTCGAGGGTTGGGTCAGTGTACCGCGTGTAATGGTGCGTTGAACGCTACATTTGCTCATCGTCTGCCTCAAAGCACACACATACACACACACACACTGCCACATGCTCTCTTCTTGCTGTGGTTGCCACTTGTTGTCGTGCCTCTTGCGTAAACTTTAATTGACTGTCAGTTCATTGAGGTAAGTTTTAATTAATTTTTTTTGTTTTCCCAAGCAAGTCCACTTGGACTTGCTTAGTGTTAAATGGTTGGTAATATTTGTGTGAGCAATACTCATAGCTAGCCAAGTGGCGCGTTAAGTTTGTCACTCAAATGTTTGGCTAATTGAGCTTAGACAATTTTGTGCTCAGCAAATTTTTATAACTTTATAGAAGAAATGCAAAAAAAATCTAATTTTTCTATTACACATATATTCTTTTAATTATCTTATTTTATAAGTCGCATTAGTTTTATACTCTGGGCAGAAAATTACATACATATAATTATTCCATCAGATTATTGCTTACAATTTAAAAGCGAAATTTATATGCTATATATAAGTATAATTTATGTTAACACTTTAAATTTGAGTTGCGTCATGATAAGTTCATTCAACTCAAGCGTGGTATAGTTCGTGCACCTAAGTAATAATTTAAATTATATAATTCAAGTAGCTATAAGCTTACTACAAGCTTACCAAAATGCCACATCTTGAGGCTATGAACTGTTTTCAATTTTAGAATATTTTCCAACTGCATTTGCTGAGCCTTTTGCTTCTTTGAGCCTGCTGCACTGCCCGGTGGCCGTATCACCTTGCGCGCCTTCTTGCCCAGCCTTATCGATTCGACAACTTTTAGTTTTAGATCTTGAGTTTGTAGTCGCTTACGAAATGGTATTCTTAAGCGCCAGCGATTCATATTGCAGTTATTTTGTGGCTTGAAATCTATAACACTTATTGTGCTTCCATTGCTTGCAGGTAGCTTGAGATTATCGCCATAGGACTTCTTGGTTACAGACAGCGCCGCATCCATGGCCATTATATCACGTAAACGCTGTGACATTTCGGGCAGCTGACCTATCTCGCTTTCTTGTTGTCGTCGTTCTTGCAACTTGCGCAAATAGTGCTCCTTAAGAATTTCTTTGCAACGCTGACGTCGCTGCTCAGCTAGAAAGTTCTCCGATGGTTTCTCTGTCAGTGCATTGCTGTTGAGCAAGCTCGACTCTCGCAGCACACTTGTAGCTGAAATACGTGAGTAGTCGTGATCGCTTTGAGTTGGTGTTAGGCTCTCAATGGGCCTGCAAGTTGCAGCTCCTCTAAATGGCAAAATGTTTTTGACTGCGAATTTTTGATCAATTTTGTAGTATATAAAATACAATCGTTGGTAATTCATAGCTTACGTTTGCTTAAGCCCTTATCAATGCTGCAAAGATTCAAACCACTAATTTTGAGCATATTTTTGATGGCCATTTAGTACAAATATTGATAAAAATGTATGAATAAATTCTGTTTCTGAATCACAGCAATTTTGTTTATCTGACTATTATAGTGTTTTGAATTTTTTTTTATGTTCTGTGCACCTATGGTACCTCAATAAATGACAAACAAATCTGAAGCTGCTTAAAATAAATAAATTTTAGTCTTAAGTAAAGAGCATTATTAAGCAGTAGCTCATTAATATTAGCTAATGCCCAAAGATGTGCTTCATTACCGCTGTATCTTTCGAATTTAAACTGCATTACGTATTTTGTAATACTTAATGCACGCCGAAAAGGTCAATACATTTTACCTGACCCTCATTATCAACCTGATCAACACCATCGTCATCATCATTCACATTCTAAAGCAAGCATGTCCAGCAGCCGTAACCGAAACGTGCTGCTTCTCTTGCTCTTAGTGGAAGCCTCGTTTAGAAAAATTGCTCACGCACGGGTTTGTCTTTTTCTTTTTTTTTCTTCTTGTGGGTGGTTATGGGTCGGGAGATTTTAAGTACTATTAGGTCTGTGGTTTGCTTTGCTCTTGATTTTGTTTACCATTTACCGTTCAACATTTTCAGCTGTATATTGTGTTCGTCGCCTAAGCGCATTAAAAGTTTATTTTTATTTTTTTTGCTTTTCTTTCGGCAGTTACTCTCTTTATTTTGTGCACTTTATTGAAAGCACATCACGTTTTGCACCTGATTTGCCGGCAATCCTTGGACATTCTAAGCAGGCAAGCAGCAGCAGCTTAAGCCCGAACCCAAAACTTCTGACCTGTGCTGCATACGAAATTTTCTACACTGATAATAATTAAGATTAATTGTTTTTGTTTTGAACTGTCTTAGTAAATAATTTATGTGGTGTAGAGTTCTTAAATGTCACAATAGCTTAAGTGGTTTGTAAATATTTAATTTGTTTTAGCTTTTGTGCTAGTTTTATTTTTTTTTTGCAAATTAGCAAATGTTTATCTTATTCTCACTCATATTTTTTCAGTTGCCTGCTAAAACTATACCAGGTTTCACCTTGTCAGTGCTTAGGTCCAAAAGAAAGCTGAGGAACTTTAAATGTATCTAGTTAAAAAGCATTACTGTTATCAAGAACATTTTTTCCAATTGGAATTCAACTAAGACTAATAACAAATATTTTTGACGTTTAAAATTGTTAACCATGCATAATGGTATTAATTAATTTAATTTAATTTAAAAAAGAACTCAACCAGCAACAGTTCTGTTCTAAAAGGTCAGTGGCTTCTTCTCCAATGGCTTTTCTGTGACATTGATGTATATATGCGATAAGGCTTTCTTTGCATGGAAGTAAAATTTTAGGTGTAGTGTGCATTAGCAGACATCAAAATAATGTATTTTTAACGCTTGTGGCTTTGTTTATGAGATTGTAATGCATTGACAGGAAATCTTTGGGTATCCAACATTTGGGTAATATGTGTAGTTTTTTAATTATTGCAAGCTCACCACACGAACAGCCAATGTAATATAAATAGCTCTCCATAATAATTTAGAGCTAGTGCTTTACGGGAAACCGAAATGGTAAGGCCTTTTTTAAATCTTTTGGTATGGAGGAACTAAGGTATAGAGTCTTTTAGCTTACTAGGTTATTGGGGCTCCTTTTGGTTCTTTATCAACATGTGGACTCGGCAAAGGGTCAAGGAGAAGCACCTTCCTTTTGTCGACTTTTCCCTTATTGGCCGAGTTGTCCACCAACAAGAACTACAATAGCACCAATATCAACTGATCCAGCCTTCTGTGAACAATTTCCCTATTGGCCCACTTGTATAACCATACAACACGATCTTCAACAACAATCAGTACGGAAACCAACTCCACGTCCAAAACCAACCCCACATCCGCATCCACATCCACATTCAACTCCATCTACAACTTCCAACACAATTTCCACACCATCTTCGACAAGTGTCAGTACGCAAACGGTCAGTACGCCAACCTCTTCGACGACATATGCCGGCATTTGTGACCTTTGCCCAATATGGCCTCCATGTCAAGCTACAAGTACGACTATGTCAACCACATATCCAACACCAAATCCGACCGAACCATCCAAAGCCGGAACTAATGATCTGCCAACCGATTTATGCGACCTCTGCCCATTATCTGAACATTTGTCAAACAACTAAAAACCCAACAACAATTCCAACATCGACAACTGCAATCACAATTTCTACACCATCAACAACAATCAGTACGCCAATTAGCTCAACTCCATCGTCAACAACTTTAAGCACAATTTTTACACCACCTTCGACAACAATTAGTACGCCTATATCCTCAACCTCCATCTTCAACAACTATTAGCTCAACTCCATCTTCAACAACTATTAGCACAGTTTCTACACCAACTTCGACAACAATCAGCAGGCCAATAAGCTCAACTCCTTCTTCAACAACTATTAGCACAATTGCTACACCATCTTCGACAACAATCAGTAAACATCCAACACCACATACCCATCCAACTCCACATACACATCCAACTCCACATACACATTCAACACCACATACCCATCCAACTCCACATACACATCCAACTCCACATACACATCCAACTCCACATACACATCCAACTCCACATACACATCCAACTCCACATACACATCCAACTCCACATACACACCCAACTCCACATACACATTCAACTCCACACACACATCCAACTCCACATACGCATCCAACTCCATCTACAAACACACAATCTTCAACAACAATCAGTTCGCCAATAAGCTCAACTCCATCTTCAACAACAATTATCTCAACTCCATCCTCAACAACTATGAGCACAATTTCTACACCATCTTCAACAACAATCAGTACGCCAATAAGCTCAACTCCACCATCAACAACTATTAGCTCAACTCCATCTTCAACAACTATTAGCACAATTTTACATCATCTTCGAAAAAGATCAGTACGCCATTAAGCTCCAATCCCATCTTCTCAACAACGCAATTAGCTCAACTTTCCATTTCTCAACAACTATGGCACAATTTTACACCATCTTCAACAACAATCAGTACGCCAATAAGCTCAACTCCACCATCAAAACTATAAGCTCAACTCCATCTTCAACAACTATTAGCCACAATTTCTACACCATCTTCGAAAGCAATCTCAGTTATACCAATTAGCTCAACTTCTCTTCAACAACTATTTAGCTCAACTCCCTCGTTCACAATTAATTCTACACCATTTCAACCATAAATCAGTACGCCATAGCTCAACTCCATTTCAACAATTTAAGCACATTTTACTCCATTCTTCGACAACAATCAGTATGCCCAATAAGTTCAACTCCATCTTCAACAAACAGATAGCTCAACTCCATCGTACAGCCTCACAACTATTTGCCACTACATGTTACACCATGTGGCACTGATTCCAGTCCTATGTCATCTCAACAACTTAAGCACATTCTACACCATCTTCGACAACATAGCTAACCCAAAAGCTCAACTTCCATCTTCACAACTGTTAGCCAATTTCACACCAGTCTTCTACAACAATTCAGTACGCCGAATAGGCTCAACTCCATCTTCAACAACAATTAGCTCAACTCCATCCTCAACAACGATTAGCACAATGTCTACACCATCTTCTACAACAATCAGTACGCCAATAAGCTCAACTCCATCTTCAACAACTATTAGCACAATTTCTACACCATCTTCGACAACAATCAGTACGCCAATAAGCTCAACTCCATCTTCAACAACTATTAGGACAGTTTCTACACCATCTTCGACAACAATCAGTACGCCAATAAGCTCAACTCCATCTTCTACAACTATTAGCACAATTTCTACACCATCTTCGACAACAATCAGTACGCCAATAAGCTCAACTCCATCTTCAACAACTATTAGCACAATTTCTACACCATCTTCGACAACAATCAGTACGCCAATAAGCTCAACTCCATCTTCAACAACTGTTAGCACAATTTCTACACCATCTTCTACAACAATCAGTACGTCAATAGGCTCAACTCCATCTTCAACAACAATTAGCTCAACTCCATCCTCAACAACTATTAGCACAATGTCTACACCATCTTCAACAACAATCAGTACGCCAATAAGCTCAACTCCATCCTCAACAACTATTAGCACAATTTCTACACCATCTTCGACAACAATCAGTACGCCAATAAGCTCAACTCCATCTTCAACAACTGTTAGCACAATTTCTACACCATCTTCGACAACAATCAGTACGCCAATAAGCTCAACTCCATCTTCAACAACTATTAGCACAATTTCTACACCATCTTCGACAATAATCAGTACGCCAATAAGCTCAACTCCATCTTCAACAACTATTAGCACAATTTCTACACCATCTTCGACAACAATCAGTACGCCAATAAGCTCAACTCCATCTTCAACAACATAGCACAATTTCTAACTCTTCGACAACAATTTCAGTACGCCAATAAAGCTCAACTCCCATCCTTCAAGCAACTATTTAGACACAATTTCACACCAACTCTTCGACAACAATCAGTACCGCCTAATTCAGCTCCACTCGCATTATCAACAACTTTAGAGCACCAATTTCTACACCATTCTTCGAACAATCAGTACGCAATAAGCTCAACCCTTCTTCAACAACTAATTACACAATTTCTAACCATCTTCGACAACAATCAGTACGCCAATAAGCTCAATCCATTTCAACAACTTTAGACACATTTCTACACCATCTTTCGACACAATCAGTACTACCAGAAGCTCAACTCCCATCTTCAACTACAATTACGCTCAACTCATCCTCACAACTATTAGCACAATTCTACCACCATCTTCGACAACAATACAGTACGCAATCAAGCCTCAACCCATCTTCAACAACTATCTAGCACAATTTCTACACCCATATTCGGACAACGAATCAGTACGCCATAAGCTCAACTCCATCTCAACAACTTATAAGCTCAACCCTCCATCTTCAACAACTGATAGCACAATTTCTACACCCATCTTCGACAACTAATCAGTACGCCAATAAGCTCAACTCATCTTCTTACAACTATGTAGCCACAATTCTAACCATCTTCGAAACCATCAGTTACCCAATAAGCTCAACTCCAATCTTCAAACAACTATTAGCACAATTTCTACACCATCTTCGACAACAATCAGTACGCCAATAAGCACCAACTCCATCTTCAACAATTGTTAGCACAATTTCTACACCATCTTCTACAACAATCAGTACGTCAATAGGCTCAACTCCATCTTCAACAACAATTAGCTCAACTCCATCCTCAACAACTATTAGCACAATGTCTACACCATCTTCTACAACAATCATACGCAATAAGCTTCAACCCATCTTCAACAACTATTAGCACAATTTCTACACCATCTTCGACAACAATCAGTACGCCAATAAGCTCAACTCCATCTTCAACAACTATTAGCACAATTCTACACCATCTTCGACAAAAATCAGTACGCCAATAAGCTCAACTCCATCTTCAACAACTATTAGCACAATTTCTACACCATCTTCGACAATAATCAGTACGCCAATAAGCTTCAACTCCATCTTCAACAACTATTAGCACAATTTCTACACCATCTTCGACAACAATCAGTACGCCAATAAGCTCAACTCCATCTTCAACAACTATTAGCACAATTTCTACACCATCTTCTACAACAATCAGTACGCCAATAAGCTCAACTCCATCTTCCAACAACTATTAGCACAATTTCTACACCATCTTCGACAACAATCAGTACGCCAATAAGCTCAACTCCATCTTCAACAACTATTAGCACAATTTCTACACCATCTTCGACAACAATCAGTACGCCAATAAGCTCAACTCCATTATCAACAACTTTAAGCACAATTTCTACACCCATCTTCGACAACAATCAGTACGCCAGTAAGCTCAACTCCACCTTCAACAACTATTAGCACAATTTCTACACCATCTTCGACAACAATCAGTACGCCAATAAGCTCAACTCCATCTTCAACAACAACTATTAGCACAATTTCTACACCATCTTCGACAACAATCAGTACACCAATAAGCTCAACTCCATCTTCAAC
The DNA here is from genome assembly GCF_011750605.1 of Drosophila busckii. NCBI lineage: Eukaryota > Metazoa > Arthropoda > Insecta > Diptera > Drosophilidae > Drosophila > Drosophila busckii. The sequence goes on along the minus strand of NW_022872763.1, from coordinate 93,144 downwards.
TACAATTAGCTCAACTCCATCCTCAACAACTATTAGCACAATTTCTACACCATCTTCGACAACAATCAGTACGCCAATAAGCTCAACTCCATCTTCAACAACTATTAGCACAATTTCTACACCATCTTCGACAACAATCAGTACGCCAATAAGCTCAACTCCATCATCAACAACTTTTAGCACAATTTCTACACCATCTTCGACAACAATCAGTACGCCAATAAGCTCAACTCCATCTTCAACAACAATTAGCTCAACTCCATCCTCAACAACGATTAGCACAATGTCTACACCATCTTCTACAACAATCAGTACGCCAATAGGCTCAACTCCATCTTCAACAACAATTAGCTCAACTCCATCTTCAACAACTATTAGCACAATTTCTACGCCATCTTCGACAACAATCAGTACGCCAATAAGCTCAACTCCATCTTCAACAACTATTAGGACAGTTTCTACACCATCATCGACAACAATCAGTACGCCAATAAGTTCAACTCCATCTTCAACAACAATAAGCTCAACTCCATCCTCAACAACAATTAGCACAATGTCTACACCATCTTCGACAACAATCAGTACGCCAATAAGTTCAACTCCATCTTCAACAACTATTAGGACAGTTTCTACACCATCATCGACAACAATCAGTACGCCAATAAGTTCAACTCCATCTTCAACAACAATAAGCTCAACTCCATCCTCAACAACAATTAGCACAATGTCTACACCATCTTCGACAACAATCAGTACGCCAATAAGTTCAACTCCATCTTCAACAACTATTAGCTCAACTTCATATTCAACAACTATTAGCACAATTTCTACACCATCTTCGACAACAATCAGTACGCCAATAAGCTCAACTCCATCTTCAACAACTATTAGCACAATTTCTACACCATCTTCGACAACAATCAGTACGCCAATAAGCTCAACTCCATCATCAACAACTATAAGCACAATTTCTACACCATCTTCGACAACATTCAGTACGCCAATAAGCTCAACTCCATCTTCAACAATTATTAGCACAATTTCTACACCATCTTCTACAACAATCAGTACGCCAATTAGCTCAACTCCATCTTCAACAACTGTTAGCACAATTTCTACACCATCTTCTACAACTATCAGTACGCCAATAAGCTCAACTCCATCTTCAACAACAATTAGCTCAACTCCATCCTCAACAACTATTAGCACAATGTCTACACCATCTTCTACAACAATCAGTACGCCAATAAGCTCAACACCATCTTCAACAACTATTAGCTCAACTCCGTCTTCAACAACTATCAGCACAATTTCTACACCATCTTCGACAACAATCAGTCCAATAAGTTCAACTCCATCTTCAACAACTATTAGCACAATTTCTACACCATCTTCGACAACAATCAGTACGCCAATAAGCTCAACTCCATCTTCAACAACTATTAGCACAATTTCTACACCATCTTCGACAACAATCAGTACGCCAATAAGCTCAACTCCATCATCAACAACTTTAAGCACAATTTCTACACCATCTTCGACAACAATCAGTACGCCAATAAGCTCAACTCCATCTTCAACAACTATTAGCACAATTTCTACACCATCTTCGACAACAATCAGTACGCCAATAAGCTCAACTCCATCTTCAACAACAATTAGCTCAACTCCATCCTCAACAACTATTAGCACAATTTCTACACCATCTTCGACAAGAATCAGTACGCCAATAAGCTCAACTCCATCCTCAACAACTATTAGCACAATGTCTACACCATCTTCTACAACAATCAGTACGCCAATAAGCTCAACTCCATCTTCAACAACTATTAGCACAATTTCAACACGATCTTCGACAAAAATCAGTACGCCAATAAGCTCAACTCCATCTTCAACAACAATTAGCTCAACTCCATCCTCAACAACTATTAGCACAATTTCTACACCATCTTCGACAACAATTAGTACGCCTATAAGCTCAACTCCATCTTCAACAACAATTACCTCAACTCCAACACCATCTTCGACAACAATCAGTACGCCAATAAGCTCAACTCCTTCTTCAACAACTATTAGCACAATTTCTACACCATCTTCGACAACAATCAGTACGCCAATAAGCTCAACTCCATCTTCAACAACAATTAGCTCAACTCCATCCTCAACAACTATTAGCACAATGTCTACACCATCTTCTACAACAATCAGTACGCCAATAAGCTCAACACCATCTTCAACAACTATTAGCTCAACTCCGTCTTCAACAACTATCAGCACAATTTCTACACCATCTTCGACAACAATCAGTACCCCAATAAGTTCAACTCCATCTTCAACAACTATTAGCACAATTTCTACACCATCTTCGACAGCAATCAGTATACCAATAAGCTCAACTTCATCTTCAACAACTATTAGCTCAACTCCTACACCATCTTCGACAACAATCAGTACGCCAATAAGCTCAACTCCATCTTCAACAACTATTAGGACAGTTTCTACACCATCATCGACAACAATCAGTACGCCAATAAGTTCAACTCCATCTTCAACAACAATAAGCTCAACTCCATCCTCAACAACAATTAGCACAATGTCTACACCATCTTCGACAACAATCAGTACGCCAATAAGTTCAACTCCATCTTCAACAACTATTAGGACAGTTTCTACACCATCATCGACAACAATCAGTACGCCAATAAGTTCAACTCCATCTTCAACAACAATAAGCTCAACTCCATCCTCAACAACAATTAGCACAATGTCTACACCATCTTCGACAACAATCAGTACGCCAATAAGTTCAACTCCATCTTCAACAACTATTAGCTCAACTTCTACACCATCTTCGACAACAATCAGTACGTCAATAATCGACAACATCCAGTACGCCAATAAGCTCAACTCCATCTTCAACAAATATTAGCACAATTTCTACACCATCTTCGACAACAATCAGTACGCCAATAAGCTCAACTCCATCATCAACAACTTTAAGCACAATTTCTACACCATCTTCGACAACAATCAGTACGCCAATAAGCTCAACTCCATCTTCAACAACTGTTAGCAGAATTTCTACACCATCTTCGACAACAATCAGTATGCCAATAAGCTCAACTCCATCTTCAACAACTGTTAGCACAATTTCTACACCATCTTCTACAACAATCAGTACGCCAATAAGCTCAACTCCATCTTTAACAACAATTAGCTCAACTCCATCCTCAACAACTATTAGCACAATGTCTACACCATATTCTACAACAATCAGTACGCCAATAAGCTCAACTGCATCTTCAACAACTATTAGCACAATGTCTACACCATCTATCAGCACAATTTCTACACCATCGTCGACAAAACAATCAGTACGCCAATAAGTTCAACTCCATCTTCAACAACTATTTAGCCACAGTTTCTACACCATCTTCGAAACAACAATCAGTACGCCAATAAGCTCAACTCCATCTTCAACAACTGTTAGCACAATTTCTACACCATCTTCTACAACTATCAGTACGCCAATAAGCTCAACTCCATCTTCAACAACAATTAGCTCAACTCCATCCTCAACAACTATTAGCACAATGTCTACACCATCTTCTACAACAATCAGTACGCCAATAAGCTCAACACCATCTTCAACAACTATTAGCTCAACTCCATCTTCAAACAACTATTAGCACAATTTCTACACCATCTCGACAACAATCAGTGTACGCCAATTAAGGCTCAACGCCATCTTCCAACAATTTATTAGCTCAGATCCATTCTTCCAACAACTATTACAACAATTTCTACACCATCTTCGTCAACAATCATACGCTCAATAAGCACACTCCTCTTCAAACAACTATTAGCTCAACCCATCTTCAACAATATTAGCACCGAATGTCTACAGCATACTCGACAACGATCAGTACGCAATAAGCTTCAACTTCCATCATCAACAACTTTATTGCACAATTCTACCACCATCTATCGACAACAATCAGTACGGCCAATAAGCTCAACTCCACTTTCAACAACTATAAGCTCAACTCCATCTTCAACAACTATTAGCACAATTTCTACGCCATCTTCGACAACAATCAGTACGCCAATAAGCTCAACTCCATCTTCAACAACTATTAGCACAATTTCTACACCATCTTCGACAACAATCAGTACCAATAAGCTCAACTCCATCTTCAACAACTATAAGCTCAACTCCATCTTCAACAACTATTAGCACAATTTCTACGCCATCTTCGACAACAATCAGTACGCCAATAAGCTCAACTCCATCTTTAACAACAATTAGCTCAACTCCATCCTTAACAACTATTAGCACAATGTCTACACCATATTCTACAACAATCAGTACGCCAATAAGCTCAACTGCATCTTCAACAACTATTACCACAATTTCTACACCATCTTCGTCAACAATCAGTACGCCAATAAGCTCAACTCCATCATCAACAACTTTAAGCACAATTTCTACACCATCTTCGACAACAATCAGTACGCCAATAAGCTCAACTCCATTCTTCAACAACTATTAGCACAATTTCTACGCCATCTTCGACAACAATCAGTACGCCAATAAGCTCAACTCCATCTTTAACAACAATTAGCTCAACAACTATTAGCACAATGTCTACACCATCTTCTACAACAATCAGTACGCCAATAAGCTCAACTGCATCTTCAACAACTATTACCACAATTTCTACACCATCTTCGTCAACAATCAGTACGCCAATAAGCTCAACTCCATCCTCAACAACTATTAGCACAATTTCTACACCATCTTCGACAACAATCAGTACGCCAATAAGCTCAACTCCATCTTCAACAACTATTAGCACAATTTCTTCACCATCTTCGACAACAATCAGTACGCCAATAAGCTCAACTCCATCTTCAACAACAATTAGCTCAACTCCATCCTCAACAACTATTAGCACAATTCCTACACCATCTTCGACAACAATCAGTACGCCAATAAGCTCAACTCCATCTTCAACAATTATTAGCCACAATTTCTACACCATCTTCTACAACAATCAGTACGCCAATTAGCTCAACTCCTTCGACAACAACTTTAAGCACAATATCGACAGTAACAACATCAAAGACGACATCACCGAAAGTAACCAAGCACCATCATATACATTATCACCATTTACCAAAGCCTCCAAAATTGTCCCCACTGAAGCCAGTTTTTCCACCTCATCATTTGCCTTTGCCACCACTTCCTCAATTGCCAGGCATCCTACCGCCTCCCAAAAAACGGCCAAAACCCCCAAGTCGACAGCCATCAAATAGTAATCTGTCGGGAAGTAAAAAACCATCATCATCAGTTCCCATAAAATTATCTTCCAATAATAGTCATCAATCTTTACATAATGTTAAGCCTGCACGACCAGTCAATGCTTCTCGTCCTAGTTCTGGCAGTATGCAGGCATCTAAAAGGCCTTCTAAGCCAAATACAGTCTCTCGACCCATACAGCGGCCAATATCTCGTCCCCCTTCAAGACCACAGAGTCCTGCTCCTCCAAGACTACCAAGACCACCGATTCCTGCTCCTCCAAGGCTACCAATACCACCGATTCCTGCTCCTCCTAGGCTACCAATACCACCGCTTCCTGCTCCTCCTAGACTCCCAATACCACCAATTCCTGCTCCTCCTAGGCTTCCAAGACCACCGATTCCTCCTCCCCCGAGGCTACCAATACCACCGATTCCGGCTCCCCCTAGGCTTCCAAGACCACCGATTCCACCGCCTCCTAGGCTACCAAGACCACCGATTCCTCCGCCACCAAGGCTACCAAGACCCCCGATTCTTCCTCCTCCAAGACTACCAAGACCCCCGATCTTTCCTCCTCCAAGGCTACCAAGACCACAGTCACGAAAGTAGATAACTCGATTACTAATACTACAAATAAGTAAAGTTTTGAAACATCTATTTTTTGTATACAATATGTAAAATTGAATTTAAATATATTATTGCATGTTTTTTTTAGTAGGAGTCCAGTCTTTCTTATATAACTAACTAGAACCTTAATATCTTTCCGAAGATGTTAACAGCATGGCCCACAACCACAGCCATAGCAACTCCCGCAGCAACTTCCACAAGGGCTACAGCAAGGTGAGCAACACGAGTAGCATGGGGAACAGCAGGGGCTGCAGCATGACGAACAGCACGATCCGCAACCCAAATAGCAAGGATAGCACATTTTGTTAATCTAAAAAATTAATTGATAGAGACAAGAAGAAATAGTACAAGTATTTAGGAAATAAATAAATACCTCACCTTCTTCACAGGTACTGAATGTATACAAAAGACAATCGACTCAGTAATGGATTATTGAATTTACAAGAACTTGCGGAAGTTCTCCAATTTCAATAAGCAAGAAAGTCGATTTGTGTTGTTTATCTTAAGAAAGACTAGTACCTATAATTTATGAATATGTATAAATATAAATATAAGTAAAAAAATGTCAAAGTGTATAAAAATATTTATATGAGCTACAAAATCTATGCTTGTTACATACCCCAAAAACATGAAACAGCGGACAAAAATCACTTGATGTTTACTGTACAATTTACAATTGAATACTGTGAATGCTCCACATTTTTGATAAGACGACAACTAATAAATTATTTGAATTCTAATTTCAAGGCCTATTATCTGCTGCACAGCAAACAGAATTATTTCAAATTTGCATAACTTTATGATATAGCCCAGTTTACAATTTTTGCAGAGAATCCCGAATTGTGGATGTTGCACAGATGACACCATATAAATGTTCTCAATTCTAATTTTAAGGCATATTATTCGTTTTAGAACGAACAGAATTAATTTAAATTTGCATAACTTTTCCTTAAAGTGCAATTTACAATTGTTGCAGTGAATTTAAAGCAGTGAATTTAAATTAAAGTGTTTACGAATAGCCTAAAAAGACATAATATATATTATATTTAAATTTCAATTTCAGTTTTCTATTATTTCTCACATCATTTATTGTCTAAATTATTTGGGGTTAAGATAAAACGTTATATTTTTCCTTATTTTCTTCTGCAAGAGAGATCTTCCAACCGCTTCAAACTAATATCACCTGCCCGCTGCTCGAAAAGAAGGCGAATCACATTGATTTTAGCAGCAACGTCCGTGCCAAAAGCCTGGACCGCTTGGTCCACACCAACTATTGAATGGGCCGTTAAAAGGTCCATAACAGGAATCATAGAATCCGCTAGGCCCGCAACCACCGCAACTTCCAATGCAGGCTCCAGGATAGCACGATTGACCGAACATATTTGTTTGATTTTAGCTGAGAATTGTAACTTGTACACAGAATATTTGATTGTTTACTTAAATACTCACATCTCGTCACACGAAAAAAGGAAAAAAAAAGTTTTATCTTGTGAATTTAGCGTGTGGATTTATGTATTTTGAGCAATGAATTGGTTTCGACTGAGCAAAATATAAACTGCCAACTTAAAGGTATAATTTAGCTTATGAACAGTTTGACAAAGCCTACTCGGAACAAATCTAATTATTATTATCTACATTAACGTCATTACACTAATTCAAAAAGATGTGCGCAATAAAGTTGGGCGAAACCAACTTTGGCTCAGGTATTAGAGTACTTACTCGTTGCTCCTACAGACAGAGACACAGATGGGCACGATTATACTGATTCCGTTTATCTTACTGATCTGTTGATTCTTATATATATTTGGATTCTCTCACACCTTTTTCCCCCTGTTACGTACATTTGCATAACTTAATAATACCCCTTTCCATTTCTTTAAAAAAGTTTCTTTAAAAGTTAAAAAAATTTTTCAGCTATAAAGTTACTTTTATTTTTGGTTTGTCATATAATTGTTTAAAATTTTATAGCACAATTCCGAAAAGGGCATTATACTTGAGTGAGTCTTAAAAGGGTACCTCGATTTCTTTCTGAAGTTAACAGTAGCCACATCCACCGCAGCAGGATCCACAAGGACCACACTGAGAGCACGGAGAGCAGCACGGTGAGCAACACGGTGGACAGAACTGTGGATAGCACTTGGGTGGACGGAACTGATAAAAGTTTGAGATCTGACAGCACGGCATGTCGATGATAAATCTAAATCTGTGTAATATACATTTTTGCAAGATAAAAAGATACTTGTATTAAAGGCTATTACCTTCAGTTAACTTCACGGAAATAGGCACACAGATGGTGTATCGTCTCAAGTATTGTTTGATTGCCAAACAACTGCGTTACATATCGGAAAGAAAATAAAATATAAACTTCACATACATATATTTATAATGTAAAAATCCCTTTTAACTTACATGCCAATATGGTTACTTCCGGTTTAGTTGCGAACTGATACTGATATTTTATTTGGTTATGTCGAGAGGTAGTCCAAAATAGGAAGTCAAAAATACAAGGGCTGCTTTGATGCCGAAATCAATATTTGTAAATTCAAATAATTAAAATCTTTCATTAAAAATTTACAAATTGAAGTTATTTATTTGGATTTAAATATTTTCATATCATTTTCCATGGTAATATTGACATAGCACCTATATTTCGTTCTGAAGATTGTTAACAGCAACCGCCACAGCCGCCACAACCACCACATCCGCCGCAACCATATCCTGTACCACAAGCACCACAAATGCCACAGCAGCCGCAACATGGTGAGGTACACGAGTATGCACAGGAGAGACATGGGGAGCAGCAAGATCCACAGGCAGAATAACACATTTTGATGGGAGTTTTCTGTTAACTTCTTCAAGGAAAAAGGTACAGTTTTGAATTTAGGGACACAATTGACTTGTGTAATTGATTAGTCTGCTCTGCTTAAAATCAATAATAAAAGTCCTTGCGTCCTATATTTACTGTGCAAAAAGTGATCACCAACCAAAAAAACATAAAACAAATAGATGAAATGTAATATATACAAAAAATAATTTACTCACATGTCTGGAAATGAAAAGGGGTGTGAGATGTTAAGGGTATCAACTTCAAACTGCAATTGTTTGAATTTCTAATACGTTTTAGAATCAGAAACAATTCTCTTAAAAAAGACCCCAACGCCTACTAGAATTTATTTTTTTTTTTCGTTATGTTTATTTATGTGCATTGTTTTTAATTAATATTCTTTAAGTGTAATGTAATCACCATTAAAACGTAACTTGATGCCAACAAGAGACGAAATCTGAGGAATGAAGAAAGATATTAAGTAATAAATGTTTCATTATGACAATCGAAAATTCACACATACATAGATCTTAATTCCAACGTATGGCTAAATCAACAAATTATTGTAATACAAAAATCAAAAATCAGACAAATAGCTTATGTTCAATATGTTAAATGTTTCATCGAGTGCAAGCAGGAAGTGTACTCTGCAGGAATGGGGGAAAACGTCCTTCTATAAAATTCTTAAATCAGTACAATAAATTAGTGTTCAATAATTATTACGCTTAGCTCATTTGCCTACCTTTACTCTAACTTAACTAAATATTTTTCAATCAGTACTTTTGTTTTTAGCCATTTTTGGAATTATGACATACTAACAATTTATACTCTTCAAATTTCGATTTTTATATTCGAATACAATGCTTGTTGAACGACTGCTAGATAAAAATTGTGAAATATCTGCAGTTTATTTTGCAGATTATAAAATAAACATATCATGGCTAACTCTGATTCCATATTTATTAAATTCTAAGCGACACAGCATGCCGCGACTTTAACAATGAGTAAAATCATTTTACAAAATGTATTATGCTTAGTTTAATACCGACATTACAACAGCTCATACTAGATCAGTCGAAATTTTTATTTTCGACCTTCTTGCTTTTTTCCTAATTTTCGTGTAACGCGAACAATGTAAATTTACGGGATATTATATTGCAGATTGTTATTAATGTTACCTATCAATTCGCAGCTTATATCAATTCACAATGTGTCAATGGCCATGTTATCCTGCTGCCTGCTTAGGATCATGCGGCGGTTGTGGGCCAAGTGGATTCTACGATCCCAGCTTTGGACCCTTTAATGGACCAGTCAACAGTTGGTGCGGGCCGTGCTGCGGTCGAGGACGCTGGTGTTGAGCAACAAAAATTCATATTTTATGGTTATAAGGTTTTCGCTTACAGAAGAAATTTAGGAAAAAAATTTTTGTGTTTATGAAGCAAATTTTCTATGAATAAAAAAACCAAAACTATTTATATAATATTTTCAAAGTATTTTGCTGTCTTAGGCCGGACAGTCTGCGCATTTGCATGATATTTTGCTGTCTAATAATAAGCCTAAGATACACCGATAATTTATGGTATTATTAAATTATTTCTTACATCAACAATTTTGTGTCAATTTATTCGGTTTAAATTCTGTATAAAGGTGAGTAAATAGGCGACGCATGTAAAAGTGCGCATGGTCCCATTCATTATAAATTAGAACAGAACAAAATAGCAACAGCACCACGATATCGAACTGAACATATGATATGCAGTTCGGCAGCGTATGCATCCCTGTTTTACAAGCACCGTCAGTCAGTTAATATCAAAAGGCATTAAAGCATGTAAATATGTTTTTATCGAGTTTAGTGCAAGCGTTTATAACCAATTATGCAATTGTCAGTTGCAAGATTATCTGCAGATTATCGACGGCAGTTCTCGCGCTATCAAATCGGTAAGTCAACAAGCATATATTTCATATTTATTAAATAGTATTTTATATTAACAGTTAATTTACAACGGGACCCCACCTTTCCTAGTAGAATTGATAGAGCACCTAGATTTCCTTCTGAAGATGTCAACAGTAGCCGCAGCCATAGCAACCGCCACAGCAACCTCCGTAGCAACCGCCACAGCAGCCGCCGTAGCAACCACCACAGCAACCTCCACAGCACGAGTAGCACGGAGAACAGCAAGATCCGCATCCGCATCCATAACATCCATAGCATCCGTAACACATCTTGAGGGATATAAGACTATAAACTTCTTCACGGAAATAGGTACAATTATATATTGATTTGGACGCAATAGACTATGATTATTGAATAGAAATTAGGAGCTGCTTCTTATGGATTTATATGGCTATTGACATATAATTGTAAAAGCTACAAGTCCATGCGTCCGTTTGATAACTACAGGAAAGGCTGGTACCTGTTGAAAATAATATTTTAATGTTTTCTGCAATAAATATTCTAATCTTTTAATATATTTACTTACATGCCCAAGACAGAAACAAAAAGCACACAAAAGGTGAGAGCTGTTTAGTGTATCAACCAAAATATGTTAATGCCATACAATTCAACAAGAGTTTGGGACCTTAAAAATTTTGACAAATTTTAAACTCATGGATTACTTAGTTTTCCAAATTGTAGCTATCAAAGCAACTTGGCAACGAAATAGAAAAAAAAATTGAGATCTCTTTATGAAATAAATTTATATTCAACCATCCTATTCATGAAAATTAATTTCAAATAATTTTTAACAGCATAGTCTTTTTTTTAAACTTTTTCTATAAAATCTTGGCGATGTCCTAACTTGTTTTACTCTATTATCACCCATTAACATCTCATTTTGATTTCATTAAATTTACATGAAAGACAATTAAACAGGCTCCAACTCTTTATGGGAAATCAGGTCGCACCATTAGCTTATTAGAATTGTCTTATTCTCAAAAGTTGTCAGAAACTTATGAACTTATTTAAGGTCATCATAACATATCTTTATTAACTTAAACTCATGTTAACTCATGTTAACTTTAAGCTAAAAATCAAATTATCGTTGCACTAAATATGGCCTAGTATTAAATTCGCTTGACTCAGAGAAATTCTGAAATAACCCAAGCTTAAATATGTTCACTATTCATAAACATACGGCTATCATTGGTTAATTATTATTTATTCTGTGGATGATGTTGTATTTTTTTAAGGCCAAAGCTTTCATATACGTATTTTATTAGTTTCATTGTTCTTGTAATTTATTTTTCTTATAAAGAAATTATATTGTCCTTTGTTAATATTTGTTTGGTTCTCACTATTACATTTCATAAGCTACAATCTTAAAAACTAAGAAAGCCATGACATTAAAATTTGAACAAGTTTTTAAGATCCGAAACTCTTGTTGAATTCTATGGCATTAACATATTTTGGTTGATACACTAAACAGCTCTCACCTTTTGTGTGCTTTTTGTTTCTGTCTTGGGCATGTAAGTAAATATATTAAAAGATTAGAATATTTATGGCAGAAAACATAAAAATATTTTGTTCAACAGGTACCAGCCTTTCCTGTAGTTATCAAACGGACGCATGGACTTGTAGCTTTTACAATTATATGTCAATAGCCATATAAATCCATAAGAAGCAGCTCCTAATTTCTATTCAATAATCATAGTCTATTGCGTCCAAATCAATATATAATTGTACCTATTTCCGTGAAGAAGTTTATAGTCTTATATCCCTCAAGATGTGTTACGGATGCTATGGATGTTATGGATGCGGATGCGGATCTTGCTGTTCTCCGTGCTACTCGTGCTGTGGAGGTTGCTGTGGTGGTTGCTACGGCGGCTGCTGTGGCGGTTGCTACGGAGGTTGCTGTGGCGGTTGCTATGGCTGCGGCTACTGTTGACATCTTCAGAAGGAAATCTAGGTGCTCTATCAATTCTACTAGGAAAGGTGGGGTCCCGTTGTAAATTAAATGTGTTAATATAAAAACTATTTTTAATAAATAATGAAAATATATGCTTGTTGACTTACCGATTTGATAGCGCGAGAACTGCCGTTCGATAATCTGCAATAATCTTACAAATGACAATTGGCATAATTGTTATAAACGCTTGCACTAACTATAAAAACATATTTACATGCTTTAATGCCTTTTGATATTAACTGACTGACGGTGCTTGTAAAACAGGGATGCATACGCTGCCGAACTGCATATCATATGTTCAGTTCGATATCGTGGTGCTGTTGCTATTTTGTTCTATTCTAATTTATAATGAATTTAATACATGGGACCATGCGCTCTTTTACATGTGTCGCCTTTTTACTCTTACATAATAAGCGCACCCTTACACAGAATTTAAACCGAATAAATTGACACAAAATTGTTGATGTAAGAAAAATTTAATAATACATCATTAATAATCGGTGCATCTTTCATTGTTCTTGTAATTTATTTTTCTCATAAAGAAATCATTTTGTCTGGAACTAAACTTTTTTTAATATTTGTTTGCTTTTCACTATTTAATTTCATAAGCTACAATCTAAACAAGTGGACAAATTAAAGCCACCAACTTTTAGATACACTTTGACTGGACCACTAACATACACACATACGAGGCGTCAAATCGAACAAAAAGTGGCTGCATAAAATGTCTCGTACGATTGAGCCCAGGCAACTTCGTGAACTGTCGGGCTGAGTTTCGCAGACCTCGAACACTCTTTGCGAAATCAATGCAGTGTTGCACATCATTGCTAAGAGGCTTTCAACGAATTGAGGTGGGTGCGCTGCGAGCGCGTATTATCTTTCTATGTATGGCATTGCTTAAGCAGTGTTGAAGCAACAGCTGCCAGCGCACTCATAAGCGATCGTGTGTGCGAGTGGCCAGTTGCAATAAGAACCCATTTGTATGTATGCGTCCGTATGTGTGTGCTTCTGTTTGCAAGCCCAAGAACTTCAAAAATTCAATTTTTATATTTTCTGCCGCTGACCGCTTCTAGGGTATGTAGGGTATATTGAATTTTTCAAGTTCAGCAACAGGTCAGCGCAATATTTTATTACTTGTGCAGGTCAAAATAAATATATTGAAATATATTTTAAGGGAAGGATGACACTTTTTAATAAAAAAAAATGCAAGTGAAGCGCATGTGCATGTTGATGTATACTCGTTGCAAACATTATTTTATGATAATTAATTATTTATTGCTATTTAAATATTTCTTTCCTAGATAATAAAATAATATAATAAAGCATTGGAAGCATTCTGCTAGAACAATAAAATATATTTCAATATATTTATTTTGACCTGCTGCATTTGGAAAAGTTCAATATACCCAATATACCCTACAAGCGGCCAGCACGCATGAATGTCTAACAGTGCAAGTGCGCGCCAAATTCAAATTTAATTTGCCGGCGGGAAACACAAAATAGGCAAACAAACGCTCGGCGTCTGAAAATATAAGAATGCGAACAGAAGCACTCACATATGCACGCACACATGCATGGGGCCTGATGCAACTGTTCATTCGCACTCATAAGTACTGACATATGCAAATGGGACCTGATGCAACCGGCCACTCGCACTCACGAATGTTCGCAAAACCAAGTGCGCTGATATTCTTTGTGTGTATGCGTGCATGTCTAAGAACATGTGTGTGAACAACAGCGCACTCATAAGCAAGTGTGACACACAAAACACACAAAAATCTAATTTTATGAGTCGATTGGACAGTTGATCAGGCCCCATTTGCATGTTGCATGCATGATGTGAGTCTTCTGTTCGCAACCAATGCTAAATATATAATTCTCCCATACAATTGTCAGCCGCTTGGCGCTTATAGGTATATGTGAAAATTCCAATGCAGCAAGATCAACAATTATATTGAAAATATTTTCATTGTTTCAAACAAATCTGCCATGCTTTGATTTGATCTTAATTACCATACCAAGAAAATTTAACTATTAATAATTATTATTATTATTAATAATATTATCTAAAATAGATGTTTGCATATATTTCAAGTATATTATTTTGACCTGTCAAGTAATAAAATTATTGTGTGAACGTTCTTGAAATTGGCAAATTCAATATACCCTACATACCCTAGAGCGTCAGCGAGAAAATATAAAAATTTGATTCAATTAAGTTCTGGCTTCAAAACAGAAGCACCAATTACGGAGCGCTCCGCATATGGTTGGCAGGGTAGCACTCACGCTTATATGGGTGCATATTAGTGCGCTGTTGCTTCACACACATGCTCAAAGGCATGCAGCATACATAGAAGAGAATATGAGCGCGTGCGCAAGGCGCACCCCCTCATGCAGGTTATTGAAAGCTCTTTAGGCATGAATGCGCAACACTGCATGATTTCGCAAAGAGTGTTCGGTCGAAATCAGACCGAAAGTTCACGAAGTTTCTGGGGCTCAATCTCGAGAGAACGGAAAATTTTATGCAGCCACTTTTAGTCATGACGCCTAGTGTTTGTATGTTGTGCTTGGACTCCATCGCACAAATGCATGCACTCTATTGAACAATTAACACAAAACAGCGGACGCTCGAGCAACGATGCAGCGCCGCAGCCGTCGGCAGGCGACTTTGTATGGCGCTTGCACGTGCAACCCGATTCTATATGAAAATTGAAATTGTAAATTAATTCAAATTATATTATCAAATCGTTTGAATTTTCACATTCGAAAACATCTAGGGCAATGTTTGTACCTTATTTCAGATTTTAATGATTTATATAGTATAGTTTTTTTTTTTTTCTTTTATATAAAGGGGGAGAAATAAAAAAAAAAAATAAATAAGCTACTGATGAAAACTGCTTTGATTCTTTTGCAAGTTTTGTCATCAGACGGACGGACAGACGGCAGACAGATGACATGGTATATTGATCAGTTTGTCTTGCTGATCAAGAATATATATACTTAATGGGGTCAGTCCCTGTTACATACATATGCACAACTTTATGATATTCTACAATTTTTTACAAAATTTTAATGTGTATAAAAACTAAGAAAGCCATGAATTTAAAATTTGAACAAGTTTTTAAAGTACCAAACTCATGTTTTATTATTTGGCATTAACATATTTCGGTTGATACAGTAAACAGCTCTAAGCTTTTGTGTGCTTTTTGTTTCTGTCTTGGGCATGTAAGTAAATATTATATATTAAAAGGTTAAAATATTTATTACAGAAAACATTAAAATATTATTTTCAACAGGTACCAGCCTTTCCTGTAGTTATCAAACGGACGCATGGACTTGTAGCTTTTACAATTATATGTCAATACACATATAAATCCATAAGAAGCCCCTATTTTCTATTCGATAATCTGTTGCGTCCAAATCAATATATAATTGTACCTATTTCCGTGAAGAAGTTTATAGTCTTATATCCCTCAAGATGTGTTACGGATGCTATGGATGTTATGGATGCGGATGCGGATCTTGCTGTTCTCCGTGCTACTCGTGCTGTGGAGGTTGCTGTGGTGGTTGCTACGGCGGCTGCTGTGGCGGTTGCTACGGAGGTTGCTGTGGCGGTTGCTATGGCTGCGGCTACTGTTGACATCTTCAGAAGGAAATCTAGGTGCTCTATCAATTCTACTAGGAAAGGTGGGGGTCCCGTTGTAAATTAAATGTGTTAATATAAAAACTATTTTTACCAAAAAAAATATGTGCTTTGATTTTTTCATACTCTACAAATTACCAGAAAGATGGGAGCAATGATTAATATATATTATATATATTATAATTAAATTAACTACTTTGTTAACGTAGGAAGTAAAATAGGATTGCTTTTCCTATATTCGAAAACATAATTTAAATTCACCAAAATCCAGACATAAGGAAAGTAAATGTCTATATTGTCAAAACATTCAAATCACACAATATTCCAAAGGTTTGGCTAAATGAATTAATAAAATATGAGTTTAATAAAGTTGAAAGAATTCTAATTAAGGATTTCGTTGGAGAAACAAAATTTAATTGAGTTTGCTCCGCTACAGATGTTATAAGTGGAATATAATGCCATTAACAATTCTTTTTTATCCTGACTATCCTAAAATTGATTTAAAAAGAAATTGTAAATTTGTTGTTTATTTATTTAATAAGTATAGTTACTGAGGATGTAAAATAAGACAATTGTTTTCCCTGAATTTCTTCTGTAAGCGAAACTATCATAACAATCACAATGTAAACAGTTTCGTTTGGTTGGATTGACCATAAGGTGTTAGCACCAGGCACCTCTCCAAATCGCAGGACAGCACGGCCCACAGCGGCTGTTGAAAGGTCCGTTGAAGGGTCCAAAACTGGGATCATAGAATCCACTTGGACCACAACCGCCGCATGATCCTAAGCAGGCTGCTGGATAACATGGCCATTGACACATTGTGAATTTGATATGAGCTGCGAGTTAGGTTAGATAAAGACAAAAAGAATAGAATATTGTAATTTAAACTTACATTGTTCGCGTTACACGAAAAAAGGAAAAGGTAATGAGGTCTGAATGGTTTTAGTCTTGATTTTTAACTGACTAAATAGAATTGTTTATACGATTTTGAAGCGTGCTCAGATGTGAGTGAATACTCAGGGTGAACTAGAATTTAGTTTACTTACTTCACTTTATATAATTTAATTAAATTTTGAAATGCTAGTACCCACATACCCATTAGAACAGATTTTATGGTCGAGTAGCTGCTCTTAGCAAAGGTGTTGCTATTATAGTTCATAATTAACTAGAGAGAACCACATAAATGAGATGTGTTGGTTAAGATAAAAATGTCAAGAGCATGGAGCATGGAGACAAAAGCGGAAATTAATGCCACACATGCTGTGACAAAACTGAATAAATTAAATGATATTAGTCGCTACTTTGTGCGCGCTCTCTACGCTTGTGGTGTTGTCAACCTTGCGTGTGACAGCTTCCCAAGCAAAGCCAAGTGACTTGTCAATGCTGTCAGACCAGCACTCAATCGCTCGCCTGCTCGCTCTCTACAGCAAAATTTAGTGCGAAAATGTGCAAATTAGATTTTGTGGTTGATGCAAAGGCAAGCGCACACCTACGCCCCGGCATTGCTTTAATTACAGCCAGTCAACGTTGCGTATACGCAACAACTTTTTGACACGAAGCGTATGAATTAATTAGCAATCGCTAGCAGACTGAGGTACTTCTATTTACAAGCCCCTTTTGTGAAGTCTACCTAAGAAATTGATTGTGTGCTGCGATTAACAAAAATAGTTCAACTACAGCTTGCATACAATTATAAAGCCATTAATGTCAAACGTCCTGACACAGGACACACATTCGAACAATTGCTTTGCCCACACGGACAGACAGACAGACAGAGAGAGAGAGAGAGAGAGAGAGAGAGAGAGAGCATTATAATTGATTACACTGGGGAGCAGCTTCAGTTTGATGTGGCTACCCCAAAAATACAACCCAAACTATCAGAAGTGCCTCCTGCCTGCCATTTACCAAGCACTTAAAAATTGTTTTCCGGTTTATTGTGCGTGGCTCAGTTTTTGGTGAGGGTGTCTGGCAGGCAATTTGTGTGTCGCCAGCAACTGTCAATTTGCATGTCATAGGCGATAATAAACAAGCTCATACATACACACACACAAACTTAACATGGCAGTGCACTCGTAAGTGTCCAATGCACATAATACAGGAATAAATGTTAATTGTTGTAAAATCAATTGTATGACTGAGCATTTTTCAAGTCCTTTTTTTCTGTTTGTAGCAAGCTCTTCAAAAAAACAATGCCAGACAGTTTATTTATTAAAAGCAATTGTTAACTAAAGCTGTATAAGTATTTAAAAAACAATTGTCGAAGCAATAGAGTTACACTTTATACTGTCATCAACACACATGCCTCAGAGTTCATTATTAAGTAATATATTTAAAATTTATTTAACTATTGATAATTAACACTATCCCAAATCTGATTGGGGTTTTCTCAATCTTTGCAATTCTTGGGTTTATAAGCTTATATAACTTTTTCTTAAAGGAAAAAAAATTTAATTTTAAACTTTTTTAATAATTTTTGTGGTATTGACTATTAACTTCCATATATAAGCTATTTAACTTTTTCTTAAGGAAAAAAAAATTAATTTTAAACTTTTTAATAATTTTAAATAATTTTTGTGGTAATTGACTATTAACGACAACTATTTATATTTGACATTTAATTAATAAATAAATATCAATAGAAGTTTTACTTAAGATATACTTATCTTTACTTATGCTACTATTCTTCTCTATCGAGATCTGCACGATTCTTTCTCAAAATTGCTTATTATCGAAAGCTTTAGGGATTGACTAATCCTACTACACTATTGGAACCAATAGAGATATCATTTATGATGTTTACAGTCATTATTAGTATAAGCTTTTAGATATACACGTCTTTGTATATATATATATATATTATATATCCTATATTCTATACTCTACAGAGTTAGACTAAAGTTAAAAAAAAGCTTCTGCCTGAATTGCTTGAATAAGGCAAACTCAAGTCAAAATGCATCGTTGATACGTTAATCGTTTGAAGCAGCGCAAAGCTAATGCCAAACAATTTGTCAATAATACGTATTATCAGATTTTTGATTGAAATTTTTGCATTGTTTTTATTTTTGCCTGTTGAGTGAAGATTGATTTGCTGCAATAACAAAAACACCAACAACCTTAAGAGAAACAGCAACTCAAACAGCAAGTAGAACAAGACTAGCAAAAGAATTTTAGAGCACAGTGTGCAGTTGTAGATGAAAATGATTGATTTGCCATAATGCCAAAGGCAAAAGCAGTGATGAGGTGGTGGTTTGAGTGATGGCGGCTTTTGAGTCGTCTCCAAGCCAACGCTATTTGAGTTTGCCAATTGTTGTTTTAAAGCATAGCGCAGTGGCTGGTGCAGAAATGCTTTTGCTATTGCCAGCAGGCTTCAGCTAATCATCAATCAATCATATGGCCTGCGATTGCCCCAACCACACGGCCATTGAGTTAAAACAAAAGGCAACTTGCTGCGCCGTAATGTATGCAATGCTTTTGTTTGCACTGCACACACAAAATTATGCTACGGCTATGTTTACTCAAACAGAAGCTGAGCGGAGAGACAGACGGACAGACAGACAGACAGACACGGTCTTTATCTCAGACTGCCGAATTTAATTTCAACTGTCAATCAGCATTGAATACAAGTCTGTGCTGTTCTGAGCTACTGTGTTGCTCTCGCTGACATTAAAACCGCATTTTAAGCGCTTGCCAACGTAGATTGCGCATACGCAACGCTGACGACAGGTAAACGTAGCAGGCAGCCGGCCAAAACCGAATTGATTGTAATTGACACTTATTGGACAGCCGATGCTCAGCTGAGTCTGAAAACCTTACTCATGTTGACTTTGAGCCAGTCCGAGAAAATTCGAAAAAAGCCAAAAATAAATCAATAATAGCCAGGCGAGCAGCAATAGCAACTCATAAAGGCAGTCAAATGTATATTCAATTATAATTGATTAACGCTAGTTTATAAACAAATATTTAGCAAATGCAAAGCTATATATGTGTGTTGATTGAATGAGCATTAAGTTTGGCTTCAGTCTGTGCAAAGATATATAAGAGATTATAAAATAGTGTATACCCTAGCATATTCAATAGATTTGTTAGCTTGGGGTCAGCAGCATATTTACTTGATTTAAATTCATTGCAGTGCAGCTCAAGAGCTTAAGCCTCTACACACACACACACACACACACACGCACACATATGAGTGAAGCGTAGCTGCGCGAAAGTTTGTTGAATTACGAGCTGACTTACTTGCCATGCATTGTGCTTACTTACGCCTTCTTCGTTAGCCAACCAGGCGTTGGAATTTAGCAGAGAGCTCTGAACCGATGCTAAGTGCAGCTTCCGAACTCTACTCCCATCCATTTGCTTCGAACGTTGCTGCATTTAAAGTTTGAGCAAAGTTTTTAATTTAAATTGAGCAGTGCAATGGCAACTCCAGCGGCAGCTGCAGTTCCAGCTGCATCTGCATCTGAAGCGCATCCAAACGGAGCTGGGGACGCGCTTTCAGTTTGATTGACGCAATGAATGATTGCCAACGGATTTTGCACGCTCTTCTCTCTCTCTCTCTCATAGCCCACAGACCTGCACTTGACATGCAAAATCTTTCTACTGGTCGTTTATTTATACATCTGCCTACCGTATTGGACTTCCAGATGCTCAACTTAGATGTTGTCTATATAATAAGAGTTCGAGCTTTAATACTAAATTGCTACATTGCTTATACATTTCATGCTGCAATAAAATCAACAACAATCAACAGTCAGCAGCACAAAATATCATAATATATAAATAAAACGCTCATCATATTTTTATAACCACGTGGCACATAAAGATTTCCATCGTCGCATTTCCTAAGCACCACACACTACGCTACGGAAACAGCAACTGCCTGTATATTTTTTCTTCTTGCGCTTACCCAAACGAATTTGTTGCTGCTCTCTGTATTGTTGTTGCTGTAATCTTTTTGTTATGTGACCAATAAAGTAGGCGGCAAGCAGTTCGCCCCGCAGCCCCAATGCGCAGACTGACCAAACGGCATGAGAGTATGTGGGTGGGGGCGTGGTCTGGCGAAGGCGTGTTAGCGTACAAAATTGGTACGTAAACCCGGCATAAGCCAAAATGTGCAATAAAAGGATTTGTGTGAGAAATTGCATGAGCACGCATTTAAAATCCACAATTAAGTGTTGTGTTGTGTGTGCGCGCGTGTGTGTGTGTGCAAAAGTTGACACCGAGTTCAAGAGCGTGGGTCCAGCCACTCTAGAGGGTGTGAGCTGAACACAAAAAAAAGTACATAAATAAACATGAAATAAATATGTAATGAAATGCGGTCAGTGGGTGTGGACCAGGAGCAGAGCAAACAAAAGCGTTACAAATTGTTGAGCTGTTGCGACACGATTGAGAAATGATTTAATGTTGTAGTAGCAAAGTTACTAGAGGTAGGACATATTACAAAATAAGCAGAGAATGAGCTACTAGTTTAAATATATATATATTGTTAAATAATAATTAGTAATTGTAATCATTATTAATTAGATTATTGCTGTTTAAAGAATTACCATCGATTTAGAAAATGAATGCGAAATAATTCGATACTATTTCAAAAAATTAAAATGTTGAAAATAATTGATCAGAATAATGAATTTTCTTAATTTTAATTTTCAATCAAATTATTGAATAATTTAAATATTTAAGCGTTGGAATTATTTTGTAATTTAAAATGAAACATAAGACAACAATGCTACGCTTAATATTCAAAAGTTATTAGTAACTAATTAAATATTGAACTATTGGAATTTCTATTTATTAAGATTAAAAATACCTCAGCTCTGCCGGTTATGGTTAAGACGTGAGTAGAAATAAGATTAAAAAATAACTACGACTTTTGTATTATTGCTGTTAACTAGTTTATTATAGATTAATTCAATTTATATTCAGGCCTAAAAATTACATAACTATTAAATTGCGTTCATCATCATTTTTATACTGGCAATGTAATTCAAATTGACATGCACATGCGTTTTCTCTCTAAATTAGTCATAAATGAAAGCACTTAAGTAAATGTTACAAAGCCATGTTTAAATATAATTTGCTTGGGTCATAGGCTACTTAACCTAATGCAGATATCAAAGAGCTGTGCATGCCAATTAGGTTTTGGCCAACGGCCTGAGTCAGTCAGTCAGCTTGGCAAACAATATATAAAAGCCAACTCTTCTGACTACGTGTGGGGCAGGCCTGCAGATAAATCAAGTTTGACGCCTTTGGGCAGTGCCTTGTTAGCAGTTAGCGATCCGTTGTTGTTGATCTGCAGTCTTTTGTCTTCGTTAATAAATACTAAGGTAACTGGGCGTGTTGCTCACAGGTAATGTGAATAAATTGATTAGGGTTCATAAGTTTAAGCTCAGCCCAAGCTCAAGCTTAACTAAACTGCGTAGGAGCTTGAGTTCATTTCAAATTAATGTACAAATGAAATTGTAAAAATTTCCAAACAACAATTGATAGCTTGAGCAATAATAGAAATACTTGGGCGGGCCAGAGCGGTGGGACGGTGGCACAAGTAAAACACACAGTTTTAAAATAAATACAACGCAGAGCTTGTGTACAACAACTTGAAAACTTTTGCACAAACAGCACTAAAACAATAACAAACACACACACACATACAAATATACATATGTGGGCTCTGGGCCTTCTACTTGAGTGGCAAGGGAGCAAAGCCTCTAAAGCGCTGCTGCATGTTTGTTTACTTTGCTTGTGGCGCAACAGCAGCAACAACAACGACAACGCCAAACAACTTTAGCAACAGAACAACAGAAAGTTTCAAGTGTACGCTTGTGGTAGTTCACCTAATTTTATTTTATGCCCACTGAGTGTGTTGGCAAATCAGTTATAAGTGCAAATGAATAACAAGCTAAACAATATATGTATTAATGTATGGAATGGAATTGAATAGAAGAACAAGAGCTAGTGGTCATTGCGATTGACAATGGACTGTGGGTAAAACTGCGAATACTCTGGCATATAAGTAATTTTTTTATGTCAAATATTTTAAATCCATTTTAGCTGATATAAATAATTTTAAAACATTGTTATGGAATGAAGCTGCTTAAATTGGAAATAAATAAATAAAAATTTATATTAGGTTAATTAACACATCTGTTAAGTTTCAATTCAAAGCATTGAAATCAAAACTTATGCCAGCATTTTCGAGTTTTTACAAATAGTGCAATGCTCAACTAATTTTGCTTTGAAAACTCAATTTGAAGTAAATATCAACGGAATATTATTAATCACAATGAAGTGACAATAGATACCAGAACCTTGTTCTACATATTTTTATTTTAATTTAAGACCAGAAGCATTGCTTAGTCATGTCTCAATCTCAAGACATATTTTATTAATAAACATTAAAAAACATTTGACAATTGTGCCTTGGATCGATGCCAAGTTAAGTTTGCTGGCTAACTAGCATTGCAGCTTGCAAGCCCAACTCATTTGATAATCAATTAAATATTCTGTGACCGCCCGTTTTCAAATGAATGCCACATCTTGAACATATAACGAACAAAGCGTGGCTCTTTGCTTAAGATTCATTCATTGGTTTTTCTTTTGTGACTGCGTAATTGCGTTTAATGAATTCAGTAAAATGAAATTGAAAGAAACAAAGTCTTGGGTTGGATTTTTTTACTTGTACGCTTCGCTTTTCATTTTGCAGACATGACAGCGCCAGTGCATGCAAAACCTTTTCTTATATACATGTGTATGTGTGTGTGTCTCAGTTTATAGTACACACAAAGCCAATTAAACACTTTGGGCTATCGATTTTGCATCTAACCCCAGACTCGATGTAGCTTGTCGATTCCCTAAGCAACTTGGCATCCTTTTTGGCGTTTTGGTTATTCGGCAGCTGCTGCTGTTGCTGATGCTGCTGCTGCTGTTGCAAGTGTTTTAAGCACAGTTTTGGGTAATTGACATCTTGACATCAATTACCGCAATTTTAGGGCTTAAAGCTTCTCAGAGCTCAATTTAGCAATTGAGGTGCCCACAACAGCAGAAAGCAAATATTATGTGCAAGTGCTTCAAGGATTTATAAATAATTTAATCACACTACTAGTAGCAGAGAAATTTGCGCATTTTTACAATAGCGTTGGCAATTGTCAAATCTATGAAATTGAATCATTTTTTTTCGCTTTTGCTGCTTTGCAAATTTTTGATAGTGTGACTTCAACAAACTTTTGTTGGCCATGGCTTGCTGGCTGGCTGGCGCCTTTTTGGCCAACGAGCGTAACAGTTCTAAGCTGTCAGTGGGAGCTCAATGCGCCAATGGGGCCAGACTGTCAGGCTGCCAAAAGCGGGTCAGGTCAAGCTAATGCACATACATACATACTATATATTGAAATCGGAGCAACAACAAGCAGTTGCCATTGCAGCTGTAGCTTTAGCTGTAGCAGCTACAAAGGAAATGTCATTGAATTTTGTTCTAGTGAATGCTGCTGCTGAGGCATCAAGATGTGAATTTAACGCTTGGCTCTTGTTTCACTTTGGTTGCTAACATTTTCAAGTCATTTTGGTAATGGAATGACTTTTGAATATTTGAAGAGCTTGTTCAGCTTGTACACGAGCGAACAACTGCAGACTGCATTGGCAGAAAATTCTTGGGTACTGGGAGCCGTTTATAAATCCATACCCAACCCCCCCATATCTACTACGCCCAACAATCGTCGCTTTGAAATTTTCATGAACTTGCTGCTGCTGCTGCATCGTTGCTTTGTTTGCTGCTGCTGCTGAAGCTGCTGAAGCTGCTGCTGCTTTCCTTTTTAATTTTTAAGCTTCTTTCGCTGCGCAGTTTTCAATTTGCTGGCATGCAGCTATCTGTCTATCCAGCTATCTATCTCTCTGCGTAACTACAACTATTTTCGCAACTCGCAAGGATATGTTAAAAAGCGAATACGAGAGCGCGCAGGGGGTGCCAGGGAGTGTGTGTGTGTGCCAGGGCAGCAGCATCAATTGCTCAAGTCAAGTGTCAAAGTTTACAATTGCAACATAAGCGATGATTGGAGAACTGGCGCTGCGGGACTTTAACTGTAAGCTAATGCTAAATGCTAAAGGGATTTAAGTTTTAACGCTTACTCTCTGGCATTGAAAGGCGGCAAAGTGCGAATGTTCTCACTCAAGGCGTGTAAACTAGCAAGACTTAAGTCAAATTTTTAAAATAATGAGCTTAGATTTGCTATAATGCAAGAAAATTTGCTTAAGATAGTGTAAAGTAGTTTAAAATATGCCGAATTGTTATCCAATGTTCAATCTCACTTTTTTGAAATTTGATTTGCTGTCATTGGGAGTTCTCTCTGTTCAATTACAGCAACTAAAATATTACAGCAAAAATTATTGAATCTTATAATTCTACATAGCAATGGGCTTAAATGACTTTAAACCTTTTCTGTTTGCCCCATTGAGCAATACAAATTATATCAATGCCCTATAATTTTTAAGTAAGATTCAAGACAGTATTTTAAAAATTTTTTGATAATAAGTCTTCGGTTGTACTTTTTTCAATTGCCCAGGAGATAAATGTTGTACCTTTATCTTTTATAATCAAAAAGAATGAAATAAAAGACTTATCAATGTGATTTTAATAAAAATTATCTTTCAATTGCCGTCTGCGATGCCAAAATAATAAATTAATTAGTTTTGCGATTACTTTTCAAAAGAATATAAATAGACCTATAAAAACATATAAATACTGTGCGAAAATTGTTTGATTTTATTTATAGTTGAGCCAGAATTTTCAAGCAGAAGTCAACTTTTGTGAAAGCTTTTTGCCAGGATATTTCCCATTAGCAAAATATGCTAGACAATCCTTAATACAAATCGTTGTCAGCAAAATGCTTTGAAAACACTTCAAGCCAACTTTCTCAATTAGCAACAGACATTACTTTGGGCTATAACTAATGTATACATGAACTCAAGCTGGCGACTAATTAAAATAATACATTGCCTTATCATAAATAATAAAAGACATGTCCGCTCCCCAGCACCCACTTGTGAGCCTGAGCCTGAGCTGCTAAATAATCTTTTTGTAGAGTGTTTGTAGTCAAAGGTTATGCTCTCTCTCATATTTATGATCAGTCTATTATGGGGCGTTGCTATACATATACACATACAAATGAAAATCCGTGTGTCTATTGTGCATTTTCATTTTCATTTCCATTCTCATTTATGTGAGAACATATTATTTATGCGTGCTTTTGGCTTTGACTGTTGTTTGCCTAAATTGGCATCAATATGCCTGCCACATACCAGGGCCACGCCCAGCACGCCCACTGTCGCTACAGTGTTGACTTTTTGCGCTTGCGGCTCGTGTGAGGCATTAATGTTAATAATGCATGTGGCAAATGCACGGCAATGTACTCGTAAATAGTTAAAAATTATATTTGATTACTGCGGCCATTGCCCCAAATGAATACACAGCAGCCAACATCAGAGGCTTTAGCTTTGGCTTTGGCTTTGGCTTTCGCTTCGGTCGGTCTCTCTTTCCTTTTGTGGGACAGTTGGCGAATTGATTTTGTTGCTGTCCGAGGTCCGAGAGAGCGTGCAAATGTTTTTATCGTAAATTGAGATGAATTGTTTAGTAGGCAATTTGTATAAGTGTTGAGCAGGATGACACACACACTCACAAAGGCAGTTAAAAGTGTCTCTTATGTGCGTAAACAAATCTTATTTTATTTTGTTACTCTTACTTAAAATGTTATGAGCTTTTTATGTCGCAGTACTTTTATATTTGAGTCAATATCTTAAGTCAAAGCAACAAAGAATTCAATGACAGTATTAAGCTGAAGATTCTTTAGATAATGCAAACATAAAAAGTCTCTTAGGCTTATCAAAAGTTCAATCTGCTGCTGCTGCTGCAGCTAATTTAGAAATTAATAAATTAAGACAAATTAAAATAAATAAATATTTAAATGCAGCTTGCTAACATTGACTTTCAGTTCTATTCGTAGAAAAGCTTCTCGTTGCATTTGACCGTCTCTGTTGGCCATCAGCCTAATGCAGTTTTCTTGTTAGCCGGTTGTATTTTAAATGTCAGTCGGAAGTTTTTCCACAACCGGTAAAAATGACATGCAATTTAGCCCCAGACGGAGAATGTAGAGCGCTCTTTTCAAGGCAATTAGTCAAATTTTGTGGCTGAAATATGCACGAGCTGAACGTTCAGTCGAGTATTTATTTTAATTTCGAAAGCCACCGCAGTCCAGACAACAGCATCAGCATCAGAGACAATGAAATAAAAAGAATTAGACTCGACTGACCTTTCAACACCATTCGTGCGTGCGTATCGAATCTTAATTGAAAACACAGCCAAAGAACAAAGAGACGGACAGACTGACTGAGAGATAGAGAGCGAGAATAAAGGATAAACTACTTTACAAAATTGTAAACATTTACATTACATTTAAAGGTCAGCGTCGTCGTCTGCAGGTGATAAAAGCAATATGTTTAAATCCATCAAGGGTCTCGGCCTAATTGATAACCAGACAAGCGGACGGACGAACAGAGCAGTGGAGTTGAACTCAAGGGTTAAGTTGCGTGTGGGGTCGTCGGCTTAAGTGTTGCAATGTGGTCAGGTAGAAAATTTAAATTGGTCATGCTTAGATTTGTATGCATTTCGCTCTCCACCCCTCCCCCCACACACCATAAAATTGTAGCTCATAATGAAAAGTTATGTGATAATTTCTGGCTACTCATCATTATTCAGATCGATATAGCAGTTGGCCTATTGTTTGGCCATCGCGGGTGTAACGCATTTTGATTTTGTTTACCTTAACTCCATAATTATTAAAAGGTTTTCTTTGTGTGCAGCCTCTTAAAGATTTATGTTATTATGGGATTATTAAATATGATATACAAAAATGCATCTAGAGAAACTCTTCAGATATCTTTACAAGTACAAAGTTATTTTTATTAGGAAAACATCTGTTTTGATACATTGAACAAAGTTCAAATAGTCTAAGCATGATTTCAATTATTTAGTTCGGAATTATTCGAAATTATTACAAAAGTGGTAATAATTGAAAATAATCTAAAAAATTAATTAAAATATTTTATATTTATTTCAATATGTTAAGTTTCGCACTTCCGCATTAATATTAGAGTAGTTGTAATTTAATAATTATTTCACCTTAAAATTAAAAATAATCTAGACAATTATATGTTATGTTTTCAAATACTTTTACTCTTTTTTAATAATCTCGAATAATTAATTTTCAATTTACGGTAATTATAATTAATTAAGTAATTAACAAAACTCGAAAATTATAGTTAAATCGAAACGAAAATGATTAAAATTATTATATTTTTGTATTTAATGGGCATGTTTCAAACTTCTTTTTATTAACCTAACATTTGTTTAATTTCTCTGAGTGTGTAAAAATATTATTCCTTTGCTTGCGTATGCGCTTCAGCAATTGCACTCGTAACCAGCTATGTATAGGGAAAGGTAAAGGAAATAATTCTGAAAATAAAATTACATAATCATGTTGGGCAGTCAACCGAAAGCTTCACTAGAGGATACACTCATCTGTATCTGAGTATCTGGGCCGTACTATTGATACGCTGCATGCCAAATGTTAATGGCAATAAAAATAGCAAAGCAAACTATATCTCTTTGCTTCGCTCGCGTGTGGCATCAACTTTAAAATGCAATTGCCACACATTTGTTAAATTGTTCGCTTGCATTTCAATTGCTGTTGTTGTTGTTGCTATCACAGCGACTGCTGCTGCTGCTCTGTTGCTGTTCTGATGTGTAGTTGCTGCTGCTGTTGCATCTCCATATCCTGCCCATATGAACAATTATGTGTTTGCATTGCTGCCGCCCGTCGATTTCGACGGCCAGTAAAAGTGCATTCGATCGAAAAGTTTTCATTATGTTCAGGAGCTCACTTGGACCAGACCATGCGGTGGCCTCTGTTCAACATTCGAGGGTAAGGGGCAAGAACTATCTACGCTTCAGTTCATTTATTTGCAGCATGCACAAACGTACTTGCAACTACCAAACACACAGACATACACACACACACACACACACATACATATATAATTCAGTCAACTATTTAGCACTTGCACAGTGGATGAAATGGCCTACGCACAGAGCCATGAAATTGAATCGTAACGTAACGATGAACGAGCTCTGAGCGCCAAGAACAAACTGAACATAAAAAAAGATAACAAGACAACTGCAAATGAAGTGTTTATACACTATTGTTAACGATTTTAAATTTGTAAAGAATAATTGCTAAAGAACATGGCGTAAAAGTAACCAAACTAATTTGCTCATCTTCATTTTTATTTACAAACGAAATTTAATAAGTTTTCAAAGTCTTTAATTCGTTTTTAATTTTAATTTGTTGAGCTTAACACTATTGCAATTTTTTTGGTCATTAAGAAAAAAATTAAAAAAAAATAATAGGCAATCATTACAACTAACACGGGCCCAAAAAAATTAATTTCACATTTTTCAATAAGTTAATTAAATATTGTTTATGAAAATATTGTTTATTTGTTTCAAACTATTTTAATTAGATATTTATCTTACACAATGTAAATATTTGTTTACTTCAAATAGTGTTCCAATTATAAATATAATTAAATATTTATATTCGAAGCAATAAAATATACATTCCAAAATTTGGCATCGCTTACTAGTAAGCTAATTTAAAACAATTACAATGCGTATGTATATTGTCTAACATCCACTTCTTTTCCTCTCTAAATAGACAATATAATTTCAGTGAACTTTTTCATAATAATTTTAATCAACTTATGAGCTTGAAGCACATTTATTTGATATACATATGGCAGCTCTCATATATTTGGAAGCGAACTTCTGCAAATTTCAGTGCAATACAATTTATATAGTAATTACTATAATTATAATTATTTACGCATACAAAATACGAAGTGTGGCATATGCAGAAAATTGCAGTTCAGTTGAAAATCAACTCAGCCAGAGCTACGCCTCATTTAATTTATGCCGCCTCTGCTGCAATGGCTCACAATTGTTTGTAGGAGTGCACACACACACCCTGCATATGCGTGTATGTGTGTGTGTGAATTCGTGTGATTTAAATAGACAACAATAACGTTTTAATTATGCCCAGCGTATATAGCTTTCAATTTCTAGCGCTGGCTGAGCGCCAAAAATTGTTATCAAAATTTGTTGTTTGTATTTGTCTAAAAATTGAAATTTTTCTGCAGCAGCAGCAACTACTAACCGTTTTCACTATTTGTGTGTGTGCGTGTATGTGTGAGAATATTTGCAGGTGGCCATAAAAATGTTAAATGCGATTAGAGTTAATATTTTGTTGAACTGCAAAATGTTTATAATATGATTGCCTAATTATTTACGCCTGGTTTAGCAACGTTAGTTTTTAATTTCAAATCTGTTTCCTGACTGTGGCCCAAATAAGCGGAATTTCCTGTTCCCCAGCCCCAAACTATGATGGCCAAGCGTGTGAAAATCCATGCACATTGTTAACTCAGCTATGCGTTTGGGCTTTATCAATTGCCCGCTTGCTGTATTTTCCATAAGCCTCTATAATAAGAGTACTACTACCTTATGATAATTTCTTGTTGGCCTATTTAGCTTGTGTTGCTGTTGGGCGTTAATAGGCTTAGCGCAGAAATATCTCAAAATACGTAAAGTTATTAATGTCGTACAGCTGAATAGAAAGCGCGTTGACAAATATTTGGGGGACCCCCAGCATTGCCCAAGGTTTCCATCATATGCATCCAAAGTTTCTAAACTGTTAAGCGCATTAGAAACTGCGCTCACAAAAAGAATGCAGTTGCATAATTGAATTAAAAATGTAATGCAAATACTTATTTATTTATTAATTTAACTTTAACTATAAACAGTTCATGCTGCAGTTCATGTATTTATTGTTTATTGTTTTATTATATTCATGGATTATTATACAAAAATAATCGACTCTCTGCAGGAGTAATTTTAAATAATTATTACGTCACCAAGAATTAGTCCATTTGTAATTTTAAATAGCTTAGTTTGCGTTTTCATGAGCCAGTTGAACCAATTTGTCGTTAGACAGACCGTTAATTCAAATCTTTTCAGTTGGGATTTTTGTCCAGTGGCTCCAAAACTGTTATCCGTTGCACTCCAACTCGAACATGCTGTTAAGCTTAACAGTGCTCAAATTTTAACATTACGTGTCAAGTTTTGAATATAACAGTGCTCAATATTTTACAAATCTCTGTTTTTAACATTGCTAAGTTTCTCCTGCTGTAATAATTATTGAAAACAGTAACACATGATATAATGATTGTTGTGATTAAAGTGCACGCACAGAGCATTTTATTTAAAACTAAAAAAGTTTTATAATTATTTTCAATAAAATTAGTACTAGGTGCTGGATTTATTTATTTAAATTAAGCTTAATAGTTTAACTTAGTATTTAACAGTAAAGTTTAATACATTAACATTTTCACTCGATTTCTCCACATTCTGCTCAGTTGTTAACATTACAGTTGTGCTCAGTTTCCCCTCTGTTCACTCATTGCTTCACATTTTCTGCTAAGAGTTTAACAGTTCGTTGGTGATTGGTTATGTTGCTCGTGTGGCACGAACAGTTTTCAAGTGATTTTCTGTGCGTATGGTTTATGCTAACGGTAAAAATATAGTTGACGGACATTCATAAACGTGCGCTTGTGTTGGTTTCAAATAGTGTTGCATTAATCGGTTGCAATTATATTAATTAATTAAAAATAATGTGTTTAAAAAAATATATATATTCATAGAAAAAAAATAAATAAAAGCACACAATTTTTGATAAATAAATTATAAACTTTTTGGCAAGATTTTCAAAAGATATTATGTGCGTTTTTAAAATATAAACAGCATTGAAATATTCAATAAATAAAAATTAAAATTTGTTGAGTAAATTATAAGGATTTTCTGTAAAATACTTTTTTTTAGAATCTTGCCAGAAGTGCAACTAATTAATTAATTACTGGGCATGGTTACCGCAATGCCACCCAATTAAATATATTAACGTACAGAATATAAACAAAAACTTTGTGTGTTTTGTTTGTGATTTATCAACCGCATTAAAAAAATTTCAGACCTCAAAGGCAAAAAGTTTGCGGCGCCGTCTTTTGATCTAATAGGCAAGAAAAAGCCGTAGCCGTAAAGCTGAGCGAGGCGTGCAGCAGCAGCAGCAGCGGCAAAAGATAAACAATAAAAAATAATTATAATAAATACATCATAAAGAAAATGGGATAATCCGGGTAGAGCGTAGAGCTTCAGCTTCAGTTAACGAAAACTTTTTGTCGCGTTTCGCGTTTCTTATTAGAAAATCCTTTTTACGCGTTCGCAGCAGCAGCAACAGCAGCAGCCAAAAAGCAAGCCCCGAAAAAAATAGAATAAAATTAAAGAAAAACAACGAGTGAAGAGAGAACAACAACAAAGCGAAACAAAAGAAATTGCACGTTTTAAAAGTTTCAGTGTTGTGCGATTTTTTTCGTGTCCTGGCCAGCAGCAAACAAAGTAAAAGTTAGAGCGAAAGTTGTTGTGCAACGTGTGGCAAGTGCGGCAAAAGTACAACAATAGCAACAGCAACAACAACCGCAGCGCAGCGTGCAACTTTAATTCGATTTTAGTGTGTAACAATCAGTGCGAAAAGCGGCAGCAACAGCAACAGCAACAGCAACAACAAAAGCAACTGCAACAATTGCAGCAAGGCCGGCGACAACAACAAAAGCGCAGCTTGCAAATAAAAAACGTTGACGGTGGCAGTGACGCTGTCGTCGTCGTTACCTGCACACAAGCAAAACCAACACAGAAGCGCCGCTAACGTGTGTGGGAGCAGCGAGCGGGCGCGTATGTGTGTGCGTGTGTCTGTGTGAGGAAGAACAGTAAAAGTGGATTAGTAGCAGCAGCAGCGACAGCAGCAGACGCCGCCGGCTGCGCATTTGGCGTTTAAATTTGTATTTAGCACTTGGCGTCGACTGCGACAGCGACTGCAACTGCGACGCTCTCATTTTGGATTTAATGTCGAGCGTTTAGCGTGTGCAAGTCTTTCAACTCACGACTGTTGTAAGTACACAGAAAAAAAAGCAGAACGAATAAATCAAAGATAAAATACTTAAATATATTATAATACTATAATAACTATAATACTTCAAGGGGGTTTGAAAAGTCAAGTATTTTCTACAAGGGTTAAGCAAAATTAAGGATTAATCATATCAAACCCCAAGTCCTTCTGATGCGAAGTCTGAAATAATTGAATTGAATGGGATTGAATCCCGTATTCAATCATTTCATCAGTTCATCATTGTTTTTTTGCTGTGTATAAAAACTGGCAGTTTTGGTTTTTTATTTAAAAATGACTGCTGCTCTCATTGCACTTTGCACTTGCAGTTGGCATTGAAGCTGCCTTAGTAATTAATTTAAATTTAAGTTAGAGCAGCTTCAATCCCAATTTTTGCCTTCGATTATCTATTTTAAGTGAATTCTTTTACCTGAATGACTAATCCCACACATTATTCTTCGATTGTCAAGCTTCAAGCCATGAGCCCATATATCAAAACTTATGTATTAAAAAGCTGTCAACTGGCTTTTAAGGGATATAAATGCGCAACTAAGAAAAATGTGTGTGGTAAAATTTCTGTGAAATGTTATACCGCAATGAAAAGCAAAAGGAAAACAAGTTGTCAGTTTTGTGTGTGTTAATCCTGAGCTCAAACAAACCAACTGAAGCAAAAACATTAATGAAGGACCACAGGACGCCTTGCAATCAGTTCCAATTGAAACAGACTACTAGACTATATGCTGCTTCGGCTTTACCGTTGCAAATGTAACACGAACAGCACTTTACACGATGAGACGACACGCAAGCACCCAAGCAAACGAGAGAGAACTGGGAAACAGAGACAGGTGGAGAAGGATGTGAATGACAGAGGCCAAGGTGTGGGATCAGCAGACAGGACACACACACACACACACACACACTCACATGTATTTAAGTCCTTTGGACATGGGACAAAGCCAAGCGTTGACATTCACACATTCTCTGCTCTGTTGCCTGCAACTTCCTGGGGCAGCAGTCCTTGCTCTCGTCTGGGACTATGACTTGTGCTTACTTTTTGGAGTCGCTACGCGTCGCCCCCTCAAAAATTCTCAACGATTCATAATTTACTTAAAAAGTCGACCGAGACGACATAATGCGCCCATTGTGTACTCTAAATTTTAAGATGCTTTCGTTTCTGTATAAAAAGAAGAGCGGGAGAGCTTTAGATTAACTACGTTTATTATTAGGCCGTTTGCCTGTCTGTCTCTCGGTCTGAGTACTTGTATTTATGATAATTCAAATTGGGTTCAAGCAGGGCTCTCTCTTGTGCGTTTATTTATGTCTTTATTAAGGCCAAGCCGATTGCATTTAAGCTGGCTGCCACCTCTTGTCGCCGCTCAAAGTGCAACAGCGGCATATTCATATTCAACTGAGCTCTATGCCTCACCATAAACATTTTTATGTGCCGCACATAAAGTTTATTTAGTTGAAGAAAATATTGCTCTAAGACTTTGGCATTTTATTGCGTGATAAATACATAAACATATAAACAAATATACACCTCTCTAAGCATTTATATATATGCATATAATTAGCTTGTAATCATTTATGACTTTGTAAATTGAAATTTTATTGCTTGCGCAAATTGATTTATGAATTGATTGATTTTGTTTAAAAAAAAGGATTTTGTTTTCTTTGAAATTGCACTTAGGCTTATGATTTTATGAAGAATTTTATGCAGAACGAAATACGAAAATATGCTGCCATACAATCGAATAGAGTAAGCATTTTATAGAGGTAACTAACCTATAGGAGTGGGCACTAGTTCAATCACTGCCTACTAGGCAACCAACTTTACTAAGCTAAACTAATACGCTAATAGGTTTTTAAACAAAGTTTATGATAAAGAAAAAGTTACTGTAAAGAAAGATGTTGACTTTTCTTTTTAATATTGTAATAAAGTTAATGTTGTTCTAATTCATTTTCTCTACCGTATATTTTTTTTAATAAAATTAATACACTGCCTTTTTTACACTTTTACGGAAGATTGAAAATTAAAATTATAGATTATGAGTTACTTGTATAAATATTGAATAAAAAATAAATTTCTAGTGAGGTTGCTTCAATAGAATGTTGTTTATTATTATAGTATTTTATATTATTATATTAGGTTATTAAAATATTCCGTAGTATAGCTATTATAAAAGTTTTTTCTAGAACCATTTTTCCGCTTATAAACTCAACTCACTCCATTATTTAGAGTGTTTATAAAGAGCTAATTATGCTTAAGCGAAAACTTAAAAAATTCTTTCTGCATCTTTTAGTAACTTGCCTCGAAGATTATGTAAAGACAAAGTTATCTTATTTTCGACTAGGAAAACTTTTGCTAAATGGTAATGTCATACTAAACCACAATATGCTTTTGCTTCAGCCAGAACCGAACATTGCCTGGGCGAGTGTTGTAGTTACTTTAAGGGCTTTTGGAAAGATGCGACACGTGCCGCGTTAATGCAACTGCTTAATGACAGTCAGCGAACCCAGACCCAGACCCAGATACTGCAAATAGAACCGAAACCTATCTAGGTGTGTGTGTGTGTGCGTGCGTGTGTGTGTGTCTGTGTGTGTTAGGCACTAAATTATGAAAGTGCATAAAGTTGCTGCGTTGCTCAGCAGTTTGCCAGGCAAAAGCAAAGGCACTTGAAAGCTGCCATGGAATCAAAGAGCAGCAAGCAGACAGGCTCAAGTGAGAGGAGCTGGAGTTGGAGCTGGGAGCTAAAAAAAGTTTCGCACAAGTTGTAGTCGTTGTCGTCGTCGTCGTTGTGGTGCCAAGCACCTGTGTGTGTGCCTCAATCTGTGGCACACATTCATTGCGACAGTCGACAGTCGTCAGCATGAATGAAAATTCTCTGCTACGCAACGGGGTGAAAATTAAAATAAAAAGTGGTAACAAGCGTCGAAACTTTGCCTACTTGCTAACGTTAACGTTCCATACGCTTGTATTTTATTTTATTTTATTTTATTTCCTTTTGATTTCTTCTACTGTGCACTAAGATTTTGTTCTTGACTCCTGCGTCGCACTTCAGTTGCTGCTGCTGCTGCTGCTGCAAGCCTCGAGTCGAGTAGCAGCTCGAAATAAATCTTTGAATGGCTTTAACATGTTTTCAGCACAGAGCGCGCAACTTTCGTCTGCTCTGTGATTTATACATGTTAAATAATTTATTGTCGACAAAAAAAACCGACAAAATAAAATAATGAATAGCAAAGCATTTCTTACTTGGCTCAAATGCTTTTAACGGCTGCACGATTCTAAGTGGGCTATAGATTTAGTCGTGAGAGAAACTGTCTTTACTATTTTCAAATAATCTAATGTAGCCATTGTTCTATTTGATGCTTTAAAAAATTTCTTACAGTGCATGACGAAATTCTTGAGTGGAATTCAATGAAATCGAAGCGCGTTGCATTTGCCAACGATGACGGCAATGCGTTTGCTAAAGTTGCATCTCTCTACACCTTAACATCTTCCTATCCACACACACACACACACACACACACAGAGATACTCACACAGCTTCTTTGGCTCATCTCGGGGCTTTGCGTTTGACATGAGCGACGACTTCAAACTGCGTCATGGCAGCGGCAGCGGCAGCGGCGGCGACGTCGGCATTTCGAAACTTATTGCTCGGCGAGCTGTCAGCTTTCAAATTGTTGTTGTGGCAACCACAATTTCTGGTATTTTTTCTCTCAATATAGATGACTGCAAATTCGATTTGACAACATGCGCTTGTAAGAAATCATAATGAGCAAAAGAGCGTGAACAAGTTGAGGGAGCGGGTGCGAAGGGGATTTATTTTGACTGCTCGTTAGCGTCATCGCAGTTGTTTTGCATTAAGCGAAGCACACACACACACACACACACAGCTGTTGCAGCTGCATATTATAAACAGCTTGCAGCATTGTGACTTTGCCTCGAGAGAGCTTCAGACAAAAGGTCTCATTGCTCGCTCTACCTGTGCGTGAGTTTCAATGAAGCGTTGCATTATTCGCTGACCGCGTCGCCGCGTCGCAGCTTCGTCTCTCAGCCGTTACTAATGGCAGGTAAATACAATTGCCACACCCACCCCGAACGCCCATATAATACTATTAAAATGGTAATTAGCAGCTTGCAGGGCACGAGGGCTGACACTAAAGTTTAAAAGCTTCAAACAAAAATTGATTTATAAGCTTTGTTAGCTTATTAACAATTGTCTGTTTAAAACTACCATTAAATTATTAATTTCGGTTTCAAATAAAATATTAATAAAAGCTGTTATACTAAATAAATAATTATTGATACTGGAAAATTTACTAAGAAAATCAAACGTTTCGCTTTTTATATATAATTGTTATAATTGCTGAAGAATTGAAGTATCAATTTAGAGGGAGAAGTTAATAATTACTCATTAATATATTAACATATTGATTAATTGATATGTATTTATAGAGCAAGAACTACTTTTACAATATTAACATTTATGTCGTCAATTAATTTTTAATTAATTTATGTTTGCTTATAAGCTCATCATCAAGGGAGCTACTCCCATCGTATATACTTTAGTTGCCACCCTCGCCCTCATTACCGAATCTAAGCTTACCTTAAAAATCTATTCAGCGTGGCTTAAAACAACATCTGAGGGTCTGACCTGCAGTTGGTTTTCAATTCGAATGAATCTGGCAACGAGCTGATTAGCGAGTGTTAACTGCGTAGTCTGGGCTGCTGTCGTTGCTGACAGGCAGCTGTTGAGCTGGTTGATGTGATTGCGGCTTGTTAGCTGATATAATAATATATTGCTATTCAAATGTCAAAATTAATAAACCGCTGATGGCTGTTTAATGAGACGTCGCGGCTTTTGCCAGTTTGTGTCATCAATTGGCTTTGCGGTGGGTCCCCCTCGCCTTTGTAAGTGGGTGTAAGTGTAGGGTGTGTGGCTCTGGCTTATTAAAAGCCTTTAATTATGCCTTGTGAGGTGTTAATTGGCTGCCTACAAGTTAAGGTTTGGATGACATTTACGTAAAATGTAAAATAATATAACACAATTGTTTTTTATCGGGTATCATAATGGGCTTTATTATAAAAATGACAATTACCAGTGTGAAGTAATTTTAATTAGTGTTGCCGCAAAAAGTGGATTGATTTAAAGTAGTGATTGAATATAACTCATTAAAAAAGAAATAACTACCTCACTACAAAATGAATTATTAATTAAAAATTCTGATATACCTAGTTTAGCTATCTGCTTTGATTGTATTATTAACTTTTTTCAATATAATTTTGTATTAAGCATTTGGATCATGCAGACAAATGATTATCGGAACTGTATAAAAAGCAAAGCAATAGAGGATGAAATTAGCTTTTATTTAATATAAAAACTTTCATCTAACTGACAAATATAATTATTTATATGAGGTATTCGCTGAAATTCATAATTATTCAAATGGCTCAATGCTGTCTTTAATCTAATTAGATTCCATTTGAAAAAAGTTTTAAACGGCAACACTGAATTTAATAAAACTCGGAATGAAAAACACTTTAACCAAAAGCTAGTTATTTATCAGATTTTATTTTTATTTGCTTCAAAATATAATTGAATTTAGGTAGAGTCTGTTATATACTTTAACAATATTATTTCATATTGTTATAAAAAGATTTTAGTTTGGTTTTTATAATATTTTATTGTGACTTTATTTTTACATGTCGTTAGCTTCTAACTAAATCTGTTTGGCTTTGGTTAGTTCATCTTTTGTTGGCTTGGCGTGCTCTCTTTCAAATCTCAGAGAGTCGCTTGTCTCTTGGTTCGAATCCGAAGCGACATGCGTATCGGTTGGATAATGCTCAGCGATAAAGAGACGCTTAAGGAAATTTGTTTTCTTGCGAGACTGACTGCTGAGCTTGCTGCCGCTCATGAGGAGTCCAAGTTTCTTAAAGAAACTGTTGCCTTTGCGCTCAGAGGAAAGCGTCGGCTTGTTCTCAGTTATTGGCTGCATTTCGTGCTCTTCAATCTTGGACTCTGCTTGCTTTGCTGGCAGCCTGTATATGCCGTTGCTTACTTTCGGCTGTTCCTTGGGCAGCTCTTGCTTGAGCTGTTGAGTTGCTTCTGCTATTGGTGGTGTCTGTTGCTTCTTGGCGAGAGTGCGTGCGGCAATGCGCCGATATTGGACCAGGTCTTCGGCTGAATTGCGGATGCGTGAGCCAAGGGAGTTCTGGAAACTGGTGACGCTATCCATGCGGTTGAGGCTGCCGTTAGCGCTGAGCGGTGCACGAACAGCGAGCCGCCGTTGCTCTTGGCCGCCTGGTATTGAATGGATTTGCTTTTGGCACGCTTTGCCTTGGATTTGAGCTGTGGACTGTTGTGGTTAAAGATTAGCTTTCAAACAGGCAAAACTAATAATGCATATCACACCTTAGCTGCAGCTTGGATTGGCTGCGGTTTGGCCACTGCTGTTTGCCTGGGATTCATTTGGTAGGCACTTGCTGCTGGAGCTTGTTGCATGCGATACCAATAGCTGTAGTCCGGACTTGGCTGCATGGGCTGATAGTCGTACTCGTACCAAAGCTGCTGCTGGGGCTGGGACAGCGACTGAATTCTTGGCTGCATATGCGCCATGGTTAAGTTTAAGGTATTTACTTCAGCTTCACCTTGCTGTGTATAATATTGTGGTTGCTGCTGTTGTTGCTGCTGCTGTGGCATGTAGCTGAAGGCCTGTGGCATTGTGGAGCCGCCTGTCATGAATGGTTGTGGCGTCTGATAGGGATTGCCAACAAAATGAGCATGAAAGGAATTACGCATGGCCATTGAATGCCAATTGGGTGGCTCCGAGCGCCACATGCTGCTGCCCTGCAACATGAAATAAATTAAGATACAACACACACATAAAATTGCAACTTACATTGCTAAGCAGTCTGGGTGGTAAATTGCTTGGAGCTGGATTCCTTTTTGGTGCAGCTGCCATTGCTTTGAGCACTTGGAGTTACTCGGGCTACTTTAGTAACGACTTGCATAATCTAAGCTCAACACACAAAACAAATATTTAGTTAGAAACTACACATGTTTTTTTTTTCCAAAATTTTAATACAATAAACAAAACACGACAACTTGACAGTCTAAGCAATGTTGAATGTTCTTTGGGTTTGCCACACACACACATATGCAAACATTTTTGATGAACCAACGCCGCCAGTTCATTTTAATTGTTCATAATTTATGAACTTGTCGTCGCTTTTGTTGTTGACGACATCATAAAAATCTCGGAAACATAAACAAACAGCATTTTAGGCAATGCCACGCCCCCGAGCTCAACCGCCCAAACAGGCAAACAATCTGTGCATAGAAATGAATTTAACTTTGCTGAGAGAACAACTGAGAGCGCGAGAGAGAAAAAGAGAGAGAGCACAGCTGGCACCTCACATGGCTTACCTTTTTTTTAATTAGGGT
The DNA here is from genome assembly GCF_011750605.1 of Drosophila busckii. Classification (NCBI taxonomy): domain Eukaryota; kingdom Metazoa; phylum Arthropoda; class Insecta; order Diptera; family Drosophilidae; genus Drosophila; species Drosophila busckii. The sequence continues at coordinate 52,311 of NW_022872763.1, read as the reverse complement.
AGAGTGGGTGACTCTTTACCTCTTAGGGGGTTGCAGACATCGCTTTTGCTAATTAAAAGTTCAATGCGCAACATTTGCAGCAGCAACAGCAACAACAATAAAAGAACAACAAGTAAAACAGCCACTGACAATGACAAAGAGAATGGGCTGAATAAAAACTGAATGGTACAACAAAAACAAAAACAAAAATAAAAAAAGGAAAACAAGCACCATAGTTAATTTATTTCAAGCGCTTGTGCTTCTTGTCTCCTGCTTTTGTCTGTGGCTGCTGTTGCTTTGTCTGCTCGTCCGTCTATCCAGCTGTCTGATTTCGGTTTCTGTAGCGCAATCAGTTTTTAATTATTTAATTAATTGCGCAACGTTATGCAAATGCTTAATGGAATTTTTTCTGCCCTCTGCCTGCAATGTGCATTGCAATTTCCAGAATTTTGCAATTGGCTGCTGCATCCTGCGATTCCGGGTAGCGGTTTAAGAAAATCTGCCAAATTATTTCAATTATTTATGGTTTAACATGCAAACTGATTGCACAAGTGCTAACAGTTATTGTTTAAGCGAGAAAAACGAGAACAAAATTAATGATCAATTTGTGCATCTCGGATTATGCAAACTGATTATACGAGAATGATTCTTAGCTCGTAGATTAGCGCCTATTTCTCTATTTGATGAATAATTATAGAAATCACAGTATTGTTTATAGTCATACTAGTCGTCAACTATATCCTTGCATTCTTTTATAGCTCAAATTATAATTTTTTATCATGAAACACTTTTACTAAAACTACTTTTATAAAGTTCATAATACTTTATTGGCCATTTGTATGTCTATGGACTTCAGTAAAAAGTTTTATTTAATTGTTTTGAATGATTTATTTAATAACCAATCAATGAAAATATTAAAGCATCGCGAAGCGTAAATGATGTGAACACAATTCTGTTTATAACAAGGGGGAGTCTGGTTTCCTCCCAAGTTTTTATCTATTGAGCGCTTTCTCAGCAACAATGAAGCGAATCTTTCGTTCAGTCGCAGCAGCGGAGAGCGATCGAGCGCTTATGAACAAAAATCGCAAATGAACAAATCTCTGAGTGGCTTTCGCTCTCATCTTGCACTTATTGCATTCTGATCAATGTGAGTTGGGCTGTCATATTTAATATGGTATAACTAAACAATTTGTTTTGCAAAAATATTAATGTATAATTTACAAGCAGCTCTAAAAATGAAAAAATTTAATTTGGAACTTTTTTAAATGATTTTTTCTCTTAAATAATGTACCTCAAGAACATAAAATGTTTCTAAATTTATTTAAATTAGTGCGATTCTCTTAAATTATAAATTTACAATTAAAGTATTATTTTTGTACATAAAATGAAATTTTTAATATCGTATATTTAATACGGATTGTTTCAAAAATGCGAATTTTATTTAAATTGTTTGTAATTAAAATGAAAAGCTGAAAAAATTTGAGTTTATGTGGGACGCATAAAATATGTTGAAAAAATATCAACCAAAATAAAAGCATTATAAATTATGTTAAATTAGCATGCTAGCAACCCTTGAATACTAAATCCAATAAATCTCAAATTAACCCCATTAGAATTTTTAGTCAAGCCATCTAATTACATTACGTTGGCTGCTCTCCCCACTTTCGAACTGCCCCACCTAAATTTCAAGCAGCAGCAGCCACCACCAAGCGGCAAGCAGCGAGCAGCAGCAAGCGGCAAATACGCAAACATAAAAACCACATAAAGTCACCTGCGAGCTTTTTACACCCACGCTTCAAGTTAGATTGAGGGTTGCGAAAGAGCGAGGAGAGTATGAGCGAGAGAGAAAGATTTTATTTATGACCTCACTTGTGTTATTTGAAGTTATATTTTTGATTTTTTCGTAGGTCGACATATGCCACAAGTGTTGACAACCGCAAACATCACAGCGCCTGTCACAACGCATTCCAATTGAGTTGTGGCACGTTTGGGATTGGGGCAGACACACACACACGCAGACGCACACGCATACTCATGCATGGGCGAACTTTTATCGGCATGCAGTAGGGGCATAATTTTTCCAGCGCCTACCTAGGCGTCTAATTACCAAACATGCTGTAAACGTTGCGGCTATTAGATTTTTTTTTTTTTTTTTTTGAACTTTTACTGCTTCGTTAGCTGGCTTGTATCAAATATGATACATGGCAAACTTTGACTTGGCAAAGTTTTAATAATGCGCGGACGCTGACGCTGTCATAATTTAATGCCCAGCGCTTCGCTCTCCCGCAGCAATTACAATGTATTTTTAGTGTTTTCCAATTTGTGGAACGTGCTCGATGAGTTTAAGTGCTCCCCGGCGTGCATTTAAAAGCGGAGCCATTGATTAAACCCAACTAAATGCAAAGGGCATAAATTTAGACTGCATAGTGAGCAAGCTCTAATATAGCTTGGAACTGCTTGGAAGTCATAAATTTAGGGTAACAAGATTTAATTTAAGGCACTCCTTTATAATATTAAAACGTTTTTTATATTCATATAAAATTATTAATCGTTAGTTTGAATTGCAGCTTGGTTGCTTTTTAATATTTTGTGTAGCTAATTTATTAAATGTTTTTAAGCTGGATTGCTCTTGACTTTATTTAAGTCGAAGGTAAAAGAAAATTTTACAAAAATGAAATCGGTATTTAAAATAAAATTTGTTGTCTTAAAGATAACTTATTTGTATTAGATTTATATTCAATTTATTCGTTAATTTATACATTCATTATATTAAAATAAATATTTTTGTCTAAAAGGATAAACTGAATATATTTTACCAATTGCAGCTTGCCTGTTATTTAATATTTTGTTGAGGCTAATTTATTTTATTTATTTGACGCACCTTGACGCCTTAGACTTTCTTTCTACCGAAAATTAATGTAAAATAAACAGCAGTACCCGCTGCGATTTTAAGGAATCCAACACGCATAAATCTTAATTAAATTTTCGCTTCCCAAGCCCAAGAACTGAAAGAAGAAATTCTGTTAAATAATTTCACTGCTGCTTAAGCTTAAAATTTTCCACTCGTTGCCCCAAAATGTTGAAGTGCAAATTTAACGCGTTTGCTGCATGAAATGAGTAATGTCGTTTGTACTTAATTTGAATGACAAATGTTTCACTGTCATAAACGTATTTATTGGCTTAGCCTACCTAGCTTTGTTATTTATTTGTTTTATATAGCGAAGAGCTAAAGTTTGCTAGCTTAGCGCTCGTTATTTGTTGTTGCAAATGTTATGCTTAAGTATGCGCTAAATTTTGTTGGCAGGTTTTATTGATTTAGGGGCTTACTTGCAGACGTAACTATTTGTTTAGTTAAGCTAAGGTAAAGTGTAAAGCAAATTATGCAGCAATATTTATATTCACTATTGCAGCAATATTAAATTTACATTTAATTTTCTATTGCAGCATGAAATCATGATTACCAGAAAGTGCAGATAAAAATGACAGCACACGTTTATTGGAATTCTAAACAAATACGGGCAGCGCTGCTTTTGGTAAGTGTATTAAGTATAAATAAATAATGCGTAGCTAGCCCAGCCTATTTATAGCACTTGCAGCTAAATTTAAGCAAACAAATTACCCTTTTTACATTTTATATTTTAAGCTACGCATTTTTCTAAGCTTGTCTCATTAACCTTCTTGTCAGCGTGCCATATAAAAGCTAATTAAAATTTTCCTTCTCAGCGCCGTAACTGCAACTTAAATATGCGCACACAAACATAATAATAATAATAATAATAATCATAAAAGCCCAGTTGACAAGAATTGTGACAATTATAAAACCGCAATAGCCCCAAACATCAATGTCTGGGCCTTCAACGCTGCCAAGTTCATAAATATTAAAGCAGTCGCAGCAAAGTAAAGCAGAGTAGAAAAAGGCCAAGGCATCGAGTTGCTCCGAAAATGTAATAAAACATCAAATTACCAATTATTTAGCTTGGTATAGGGCCAAGTGTGTTAACCCTTTTGTTTGCCATGTGTTTTGTTTGCTGCTTTTCGCTTGAAAATCGGCAAGGGGCAAGCATCAAGTGGCACTTACAGCGGCGGCAACACGTGCCACCGCCGACGCTGTGTGATTGCGGCTGGCGCTACGCCGGAATTGATAGAGCGACCGACCCATGTACAGTTCAATGCGTGAACTGCTGGTCATTGGCTCTTTTGCTGATCGAATGTGGGCAAAAAGGATTAGGCCTGCCCACAACTTGTTACTGGTGCGCACATTACCATAATGTGTTTTATCTGGCTGCTGACTGCGCGCCTCTGCCCCTAGTTAGAAATCACTTAAGACGCCTCATACTTTCACCCTAATCCCAAAGCACACTCGGACCCCCGCCCAGCCAACTTTAACTGCGTGGCAGTTTATAGGTTGATTGTTTGCTGTGCATGTGTGTGTGTGTGTGTGTTCGTGTGTTTTGTTTCGAGTTGCGTGAAATTGCAAAATCAATCAATTCGATTACGTATACGTAATATTTATAAATATTTAATGTTAAGCTTGAAACGCATTTTTGCCGTTTGCCTTCGATTTAATGTTATGTAAATGGCATTGTCTACATCAGCATTGTGTATATACGTGTGTGTGTGTGTGTTAGTACACTCCTGGGAGTTCTCTGCTTCGACTACTTGGAATTGCTTACGAAATCTAATAACACCGCAATGCAGGCAGTTGCCCACCAAATTGCTACCATTGTTATATATAGCATATATGTATGCGTAAGTAGCAGCTCAAGCTTGTGCGTAACTCTATTCTGGTATTTGGTGTGTTTCTTGTTAATTGATAAGGCATGTCGAATTGTTAGTTTATTGGCTCATAATTTGACTTGCTCGATAGGCTTACAACACTCATGTTTAACAAATATTTTTTTAAATCCCTTTACTAAATCATTGTCGAAATGCCATTTCGACGACTTGTTAATTTAGCTTAATTATTTATTGCATTGTTCACATGCTGAGCAATTTACGCATTTATATCGCTAATTGTTCATTGGCTGGCTCGCATTTTTAGTAAAAAACTTTTGGTTTTGCGAGCTAAATTTAGTTGTGCTTTCAACTGTGTGTGTGTTTGTGTGTTAGAGTAGAGTTTATAAAATATTTAAACGTTTGTTATATGTAGCCATGCCACACGAACTTCGTACCACAAAACTCAGGCATTGTTGTTAAAATAGTTGAAATGCATTTTTATTTGCAACTTGCGCGCGTTTAAATAAAATGCTGCGCTTTTATTTCGTTTCTGTCTGTGGTGCAGCAAAAGTTCATTTAATTGTTTTAAAATGTCTGTGTCTGTGTGTGTGTGTGTACTGTATGTGTGTTGCGTGCTTTTTGCTGTTTTATTTGCACGCATAATTAAACTAAAACACGCATCTGTGCTGAGCTGCTGAGCGAGCTGCTCTGCTATGTTACGAGTCGAAATGAAAAAGTCAAACAGTGGCATTCGATGTTGTTATAGTAAAAATGTGGTAATACCACATATCGAAATACAAATCTGTTAAATTTGTTTGGCATTTTTTGCGCTCTCGTATTGAAATCAATAACTGTGGGCAGTTGCTCACATCAATTTTGATTGGTTTGATTGAAAGTTAAGGCCTTAATTAACATGTGTTATAAACTATATGAGAGCTTAATTGAGGTTTCAACTCTTTATATATAGTTAGCTGCTGGCTTTTGTTGCCAACAAATGTAGTCATCAGCTTGAATTGTTGCAGCAGCTTATGCGTTAAAGGACAGAGAGACAGCGACAGCTCAACAGTTGAGCATCATCGAATATTGTCTGACAGTTTTACGCATCGTCATCAGCAGCAAATTGCTTCGTATTAATCAACGTCGGCGTGGCTGCCGCCATATGAAGCCACCAAAACGTGTGTCCTGTCTACACTGACACCGAACTGTATGCACCCATCACCGCACCACTCCCCTCTCTATTCGAGTGTGGGCAAGCCAACTGGTGCGTAATAATTGCTTGCCCATAGGCAACTTCACAGATACAGACACACACCTGGTTAGATATGTGTGGTTGTGTGTGTGTGTGTAGCTTCTGTTACTCAGTCATGTGATTAGCCGCGCTTACACACACACACACACGCATGCATTTGTATTAGTGTGTGCGTGTGAATATTTTTGCGGGCTTGGGGTGTATATGAAATTATGCGGAAATTGTTGCATATTTAAGTGGGCACGCGTGAATAGCTGCTGAAAGCTGAAAAGTTTGAATCTGTTCGTGTGATCATCACAGGCGCGCCTGCAAAACTTTTAAACGGTCAGGGAAATGCTGCAAAACTTGCTCGTTCTCGTTGCGTTGTGACTGCAACAGGAATTTATTTCGGAAAACAGCGGAAAACCCCAAACGCTGCAATGCAATTATTAAACTTCAAATTTACTCGTTAACATACAAATATTTTGATATTTGATAAGCATAATAAATGTTTGTTAGTTTGCTGTTCGAAATTAAATCAAAGCAAATGGTTTCGCTAGCAATTTAAATTGCTCTTTAAAAACAACAAATGAATTTTCGCAATTCTAGCTGTAATTGTAATGCATAACTTTATGTTATTATTATTATTATGATGATTTTGTTTTGTGACTGCTGCTGCAGAGAAAAAACTTTGAGTAATTGCCGAAAGAAAAAGCAAAAGGCAAGGAATGCAAAAGAAAACCATAAACTGGGCAGAGTACAGTTATTGCAAGTAGTTGTCGTAATCATGCCTTCAAATTACGTATGTATGTATACATATTATATATGCATGTATACCCTGTAAGATTGCACAGTGATCAAAGATAATGATTCAAAAATTAACAAATTTTGCATTGAATAGAAATAAATACAATAAAATAATAGCAATATCTTATATTATTATAATTATTTTTTCATTATTTTGATTAAGTGCAGAGCCAAAATATCAATAATTTTATTACTTCACTTTTTCTAGATATTTCATATACCCAAATTTGCTTTAAAGATCAATTTATAATTGCTAGTTGATAAATTTATTGAAAATTCAGAAATTAGGTTTAAGGTTTTGACTAAATCATAAATAAATTTAACTATAATAATCTATTCAAAGCATATTACATTTGAAGGCTTCTAGTTATTTCTAGAACATCTGACAGTCTATTGTTAACACTGCCTTAACTATAACTATTATTGGCAAATGTGTGGGCGTGTCGTGGGCAGTAGCTGAGCCGCGAGGTTAGAGCTTTATACAAACACACAAATAAACAGAGTCTCAGTCGCTCAGCAGAGTAACAATTGCTAATGTACAATATATTTCATGATTCTGCAGTTGTGACGTTTTTTTTTCTTTACTCGCTTTTCTTTCAATGGTTTCTTATTTAACTTGGCTTTCAGCTAGACTAGACTTGCATTCCTTTATTCATTCATTTCATTCAGCTCCAGTTTAGCCACACAGCTTCCCTACTATGCTCTGTGCTTATCTTTGCTCTCTCTTATTCGCTCGTCTCGTCTCTTTCATTTAAACATGCTCGTTCAGTGTTGTTTAAGTGACGCGCCGAGTACTTGAGGGGTCTGCCTGTTTGTGTCTAATGAGGGGATGCTGCGGCGGCTGGAAGGGGATTGGGGTCTTGTTGATTAAGAGCTGAAAGTTGGACATGACGACGCCAACGACAATGCTTTCAATTGGTCACAGACTCTAAGAGAGAAGTTTTAACATCAGTTTGAATAGGCTTAGACTGAAACAACTTTAGTTGGCAAGAATTTTAAAATAGAAAAGCTCTTTGATTTTTTATTGAAAGATTTTCAAATTAGATGTCATAAGTTCACTATTGAATTATTAATTAAATTGCTTTCAATACACTTAGTTCCAACCGATATGCCCTAACAACTAGCGCATAGTTAACATGAAAGGAAAAGAAATAATGATTTACTTTGGCAACTTTTTGTTGTTGGAAGTTCTTGTTCAAGTGCCACTAGCAGTTAGCATGCATGTATGTATGTATGTGTGTATTTGTATATAAGAACAATAAGCGTACTGAATGCCATGGCTACCAAATGGAAGCAAAAAGAAGAGAAGAAAAAAATGCCAGTAATGAGACTTGTCCATTTGTGGTAATTAATTTTAATGCTGAGCAGTGACAATGGCAACTCCGTTGACCACACGACAGAATGTCAATGGACATATTTGAAGTGTGTGCAGAGCTAAATGAGAAAATAAACGAACTAAGCGACAAATTGAAATTAGAAATGGCGAGCAGCCAAACTGGCAGCTTGGTTAGGAAGTGTGGGTGTGTGTGTGTATTCTAGTAATTAGTTCCAGCTGTGGAGCCCAGCACACACCTGAACACGGCATACTCCACACACACATAATTTATGTAAAATTAAATTACGAACCGAGTAAGAGAGAGCGAGAGAGAGCAGAAACTTAAGTCGTTTTTGTCGCCTCATGTCGCCAAGATTTAATCTTTGTATCAATTTGTCGAAGTGTGTGTTACACTTCATATAAAAAATGTTTGGCTTGCGTGCCGAAGGGCTTGCCGGGAAACGACGACATGAAAGCCTTTTGTTGTAAATGGGGCAGGTCCGAAGCAGCTCCACCCCCTCTAACTAACACCCTACCCCGCACCTTTTGTCGCTGTTATACAAACACTCGAAACTCGTCTAATGCCTTTGTGTGCGCTTCGCTTGTTGTTGGCAAGGATTCTGCTTCCACTTCTCGAGTGGATTTATTGTTACGTGTAGTAAATATTTTTTTCGTGCCACCATCCAAACTCCTCCAGTGGCATTTCAATTTGACTTTGCGTCCAAGGTTTTGCGTGAGCCACTAGCTTCAGTTTTTTTTTCTTCTGCTGTTTACCTAGTGTTCAACTATTCTCTCCATCTCTCTCTTGGCTCTACTCTGACTCTCTCTCTCTCTCTCTCTATCTCTCTCTGTCTGCATTGTATTGCTCTGGGTCTGGGTTTGGGCTCGATATTTGTTTGTTTGCTTGGCTGCCTAGGTTCTCTCTTTGGTCGTTGAGGGCGTGTTAATGGCTTAGGCGTAAGAGTACTTGACAAGACTTTGCGGTGAGTGTGCTCAGACCTAGAAGAAGCAGCAGCAGCAGCATTTGCTGAAATGATTAATGAGATAGTGAAGCTACAAAGTCGCAGACTGAAGTCAAGTAGATTGAAAATAATAACCAACATTTATTCATTGTTAAAGCAGATACTGGCGCAATGCAAAATTATATTTTCCAATTCGTTTGCTGCAACTGTTTGCATGTCTGTCAATTTGTCAGTAGCTGCTTGAAATGTTGGTCCTTTGACACGTACACAACAAGAACAACGACAACAAGTAATGCCCACCGGACGACTCCTACTCTGGGCCAAAAATAAACTTTACTATAGCCTCGAACAATTGCTCGAAATTGTAACACTCTCTTGTAAGCGCATTAGCCAGCGAGCCAACTGAAGTTGCTGCCTCTCTCTCGCTCTCTCTGTCTAGCGTTGCCATGCACTGTCTTCTAGCCCCTTAACTATCCTGTGAAATTCGTGCATTTTATTTCAATTTCATTTCGATTCCATTTTTGAGTTAATGACTGCAGGACATGCAAAGCAGCACGAAAAACGTTTACAGCCCCCCCAGGCCCTGCCCCTTTTATCTTTGCTTTTGTCAGTCAACGCTCTCATTCTCGTGCTCGTGACATGCCAATTGATTACTCGCGCCTTAAGCGCCCTATCGATGATATTTATTGACAAAGTTCTTGGCAACATATAAAATGTTTGCTTTTATTTTTTTATTTTTATATATCTGTTTGTTTGCTGGGCCTGTTCTCACATATGAGAGAGAGCATGGAATGCATGTGGGCTACAAATATTTTACAGCTAGACTTTGATGGCAGTTTTTGCAGAGTTAGAGGTTCATTGATCTACTTTCAAAAGAATTGTAAAAGCTTGATTGCTCACGTTATGATGCATAAACTTGCGCTTATCTTGCAGATATGTCACGCATTCCGAAATTTTGCCAAGCCGAATAGCAAACACTTTTCGAATTGCAAACAAAAATGTGCACTAAGCTTTAAAGTTGCTGTGGGCCAAACAATTGGGCAACAACAGTTGCTGCAACCTAACCCAACAAACTTTTTTTGTGCCGATAAACTGTGAAAAAAAAGAGTTACAATGCAAAGTTGGGGGTCAGTCTGGCTGGGAAGCCATAGCGAAGTTGAGCGACGACGAGACGCGCAGCAAACCGGAAACAGTTAACAACGGCTAAGCTCTTGGCCACTTACGGCCGTTAAATGGCATTAAACTGCAGCCCCAACATTGGAGTTTTTGGCGTTGGTTTTCGTAGCGTTATTTACGTTACAGCCGGAGGCAGTTGCTCCATATACATATTGTATTCATATACATATATTATATTTTTAGCTATGAGCCTGGGTTTGACATTTGACCTATGCGTATGGCAATGACTATGCCTACGACTATGCTGTGGAGCATGTGTGTTAAGTGCTGCCATCGAAAATTAATGACAAGCTAGTGTCAGTCAAACGGATAGACAGGCCCAGACCGTCAAAAAGACAGTTAGACAGGCAGACAAGCAGACAGATGAGCGCGCGCTGCTCGGTAACCAACCGGTGCTAGAGCTAGGACAAAAGCGAATCATCAATTCAGAGCTCCTGTTGCCCCCGTCCGCTAAAGCCAGTCGAAACCATCTCACCATTCATCCGAGCCATCCCTTGTCATGTCAGAGCGAGAGACTCAAGCTCGGAGCATGTCTCATGCTTATTGTTGTTGCCATAGCGACTCCTTGTAAAACTTTAGCGCAGCTCTCTACATTGTTGTTGCCATGCTTATTTGTTGTTCTGTCTACCTTTGTTTCAGTTTGTCGCCTGCCCGCCCGCTCCCTCCCCCCTTCACATTGGCAGCAACCTGTGCAACCTTTGCGCATACGAAAATTTTCGCTCATTGACGTTTTGTGCCGCCTGTCGCTTTGCATTTGAATAAATAACTGACGTGACGCAACAGACACATTACCCAACAACACAAACACAGACACACATACACATGTGTACACACAGATACATGTACAGTTATACAAACAAACAGTTACAATACAATACAATCAACTGAGACAACTTTGCTTACCTGAGAACCAGTCTCGAATCCAACTGAGTGACAGTCTAATCGTCTGGCTGACTAACTGACTGCCGCACAGCATCTAAAGCAACCCTAGCCTTCGCCTGTTGTTCGCTCCAACCCCGACCTAACCAACCATACTTTGCCATTTATGCAAAAATACTGAGCAGCCGAGTCCGCCCCGCCCAGCCCCCTTCACACACCTTATGCCTTAAAATAGACTTGACAGTCTCTACTAGCTTTCTCACTCTCGGTTTTTGCCAATATTAGACTGTGGTACAATTGAGCTGCAACGTTGATTAAAATGATGCTAGCAATGCTTTAATGAAATTCCTTAAATCGTTGGATTTAAAATCATCGTTTCTAAAAAGTCTAAAAGAAGAGCGACGCTCTTTTTATAGCTGCTTAATTTTAATTACATGCCATGTATTGATTGATCATAAAATCATCAGTTTTCAAATCATCGTTTCTAAATAGCTGTAAAAGAAGATCATCACTTCTTTCTGCTTGACTTTAAATACATTTTAGTGTTGTTAAATCACCGGTTTCCAAATAATTGTTTATAAAAAACCCCTAAAGAACTTTCAAGCTACCGCAATATGTAGTTCGGTTCTGCCTCAGTTTAATTACATGCTCAGCCAGCAAAGTGTTCAAATTCCAGTTTGTTTGCCTTAATATACTTTTCAACGCAAACCTTTTTATTTGCTGTAAATACATTATAACGGTCAGAGGGATCCTAATCTCTGAGCATTAACCATTAACCTTTCAGTCAAATGCACGCAACAAATTCATAATTTTCGCACCACTGTGCACATTAACTAACTAGCTACAATGACTTCCTGCCCCGACGATGATGATGACGAGGACGACGACGAAGCCAAACACACAAACACACAGACAGTCTCGACATTTGACGTATGTTCGTATATGTTAGTGGGTGGCATTGTGAACTGTGTGTGGACTGTAGGCAAAGTGAGTTATTGAAACGGTTTCAACTCATAAATAAATAATTACCGGATTCGCATAAAATGTGCCTTGTCCAATGTTTGCCGTTTGCTAATGTTTTTCCTTGCCAAGCACCCAAAGAGAAGCCCCAATCTCCTCACCTGCCGCCACGTGTACTGAGCTCTCTTCAGTTGCGTTATATTTGTTTTTCTAATGCTTGTGCTGAAGTTGAGGCCTGGCCATTATTAAAGCTGAGCTGACCAGGTGGGTGGCAGGCAGCTTTGCTTTGTTCCTCATTGGGTTTCAGCCCTCAAACACTTGAAACGTGGTAATAGATACTTAAATAGTAATTTAGTAGCTTTTCTAACCGCATGGATGGACATATGAGATTTTACGCCGATTTTGCTAAGAGTTGTTTTTCACTTGCGTTCGTCTATGTGTGTGTGTGTGTGTGTTCGCTTTTACAGCCTTTATGGCTATACACTTGCTTTATCAGGCATTCCATCTTGTTGGCAGACTGCTCCATGTGTGTGTGTGTGGGTGGTTAATAGGTTTTTACATATCCCAAGCTAAACTGCAATAAAATGCTTTTGTCTTTGTCTTTTACTCTCTCTCGCTCTCTTGCTCTTTCGAACTGTCTCTCTGTCTCTCTGTCTAGGTGGCAGCTCATGTTTCATGTAGCAGTCAATTTATGTAGAGTGAGTGGGCGTTGGGCTTTTCACTTGTCGATTTAGTAGCTGCCTGGACCTTGGACGCTGTAGTCCATTTGCCGCTGATTTGCCTTTAAGATTAGCCTTTCATACAAGAGAGAGAGAAAGATCCAAGAGCTTGTTGGCTGGCTGTTTATTGTTTGCCGCTTTGGCAAATACACAGAGCCTTGGCTTAGACAAGTTGTTAAGCCGACTTGTGGCCATTTGTAGCTTGTTAGCCAGTCATTTTGCTGGTTAATTGCAGGAAAAGATTTTCACAAAAGATTAAAACTACATTACACTCGAACGTTAGCTGAGAATTTATGAGCAGTAGTGTATTTAAGCCAAATGCTTAACCCATTTAAGCCGCCCCCCACCCAGGACACGCCATTAAGCGTCTCAGCGCCAAATCCCGTGCGCTAACCCTTGACACGCCAAAGTCGAGATTGTTTTCAATGCCTGGCGGCTTCCACATACGTGTGACGCGTGTGTCCCGTCCCCAGGTTAATGCGCCTGCTACTCCGATATGAAAAGCACAGTCGCTGCCAAAATGCAAATTGTTAACGTGACTTAAGCGCAAGCCGCGTACGATGGCAGCAATATATGTAAATATGTATATACCAGACTTTATATATTGTGATTGTGATGTGCGAACAAAAGTTATAAATATTAATGTTGACTTTAGAGTAAAGCAGCGTTACTAACAATAAGTCTTCTTTATGCTTTCTGAATTGCAGACGAGCTGCTGCCTGTTGCTTTCATCCAGCGCTTGGGGTAAGAAACTGAATGCCAGCCAAGCATTTGATGACACTTGGAATACAGCATCCGACTTGGAGAATGAGCTAGAGGTAAGTTTTATACATACAGAAGCTTTAAGCTTATCTAAATGCAAATTGTGCGCATTTGCAGCAACAGAAGCGTGCCAAGGGCGCTCAAGGTGGAGGTGGTGGTGGTGGCTCAACTGGATCTGGTGGCGGTCAGTGGTCATCTTGGTCGGAATGGTCCACCTGTTCGCGCAGCTGCGATGGCGGCATTATGCAACAAATGCGTCGTTGCAGCACCACCGGCACTTGCCGCGGCGAGAGCGCACGCTATCGCATCTGCAACATGCAACCGTGTCCGGAGCAGCAGGACTTCCGTGCCAATCAGTGTGCCGCCTACAACGATGTGCCCTACGACGGCACCCTGTACAAATGGACACCCCATTACGACTACGTCGAGCCCTGTGCGCTGACATGCAGGTAAGTTCCGCTTTGACTGCTGCTGCTGCTGCTTGCCTCATTTATTGTTGCATATTAAAGTGCAACACACACAATACTTTGGTTTGGCTTATGGCTGCACACTCATTATTCATCATGGCTTCCGCTATGGCTATAGGCTATGTTGCCGCTAGTGACAATAAAAAAAAAAGAGCTATCCCTTTTATGTATTTTCTTTTTATTTTCGCTGCTGGCGTAGGACGTTTTCGTATTTGCGGTTCAAATTAGTGGCAGCCATTTGGGTTTTTGTGGCATTTGCGGCACTGAGCTTTGCGGTTAATCCGTTTTGGGTTAGTTTTTATATTTTTGCATGTGTATTTATATATGCGAAAGGCTTTATAAATCATTTGCTAAGCGTTGAATTTGTGCAATTTAGCTGGCAAATGTATGGCCCGTCTGGCCAAAGAGATTTTCTCATGGCAACTGCAAATAAAGTGGCTAATAAAGTGGCATAAACGAGAAATGCCAGAGGTTATGCGAAAATAAACGTTGCTCTGTATGCAACGTAAAGATTAAACAAAGGCAAAGTGTTTTTAAGCTCAGCATTAAGAAGTTTATTTAAATAGAATTAGTTTTTGCAACCAAATGTAACGATTGATAATTAATAATCAATTAAATTGTTATTGGAAACTAATATAAAATGCAGGTAAAATATTTTCCATTTCTCATGAGAATAGGTTTGTTGCTAAGTTGAAATTTGAATTTTTATTATTTTTACAGAAGCAACTTAAATAAAGAATTGTCTTTTTGATTTTGAAAGCAGCTTAAACTCCTTGAATAATCGGCTCATTGTCAATATGCTTTTAACTAATCAGGCAGCCATTACCGAAGCATTTAACCAAGCATAACTAGTCATCAGCTATGACAACAACAACAACAAATACAACATATGTTGATAAGCATCTTTTATTTAATGTTTCACTTCACACACACACACACACCAGGGGCCACCCGGCGCATCTTACGGAGGACATCTCACCGGAATCGGCAGCTGGCGGAGTTGGTGAGCACTATGATGCGGAGCACTACGATGAGCAGAGTGTCATTGTGCAATTGTCGGCGCGGGTGCAGGATGGGACCCGTTGCCGCTCCGGCAGTTTGGATATGTGCATACAGGGCAAATGTCAGGTGAGCTTTAGCATATCGATGTAATCATAATGTTTAGCCAACGATATTGCACACACACACACATACACGTGTATGTGTGTATTTTCGTATGCGCGTGTGTGTGTCTGTTTTGGCTTGATAGCTTCCTTCCTGGGCCGTGGCTTGTGTGTGGGCCGAGCCTTCCACTTAGCTGCGCTGCCGAAACTGAGAGCAAAATGATAAATTACAACGACGTTGGCGGCGCAGGCAGCAAAAACAAAAGGCTGCAATATCAAACGTACTTACGTATGCATAATACATACAAACACACACACACACACCTATATACATATATGTAGATTGCATAACACATGCGCCTTTGTATCATTATGCTTGTGAGCATAAATAAATCATAAAGTTGGGCGGAGCTCTGGCTGCAGCGCTGGCGGGCAGGCAATCGACTCGGTTATGTTGCGGCTGCTACTCAAGTCAAAGGACAACTATTGAAACGCCAATAAAGCGTGCGCCTGCCTGCCTGCCTGCCTGTCTGTCTGTCTGTCTGACAGTCTTGGCACTTCACTTTATAGCTGCAATTTAATGCGTTGCAAAGTAACCTGTGAAATTTAGTCATAATGCCAGCGAGAGTTGATCGATGGCATTTAATATGCGCAAGTGCTTTTTGGCAAAGAGTTTGCCATAAATAGTTAACAAATGTACAATCTTACTAAGGTATAAATTTATTTAAATTTTTATTAATACACGAAAAAAATACGGCATAAATAGCCAGAAGTTAAGTTAGAATATAAATTCTCAAAATTTCTTAAGCCAAGTATCAAATACTTTTCCTTTTCAATCCCGAATATTCATAAATTCAACCTTAAGTAGATCTTGAGTATTGAATACTGGAGTATCGAACACTAGAGTATCGAATACTAGAGTATAAAATACAAGAGTATGGAATATTTTATCTTAATTGGAATAATACTTAAATAATCCTGGCTTAGATTAAGTTTAAAATACTTGATTTATTCGCACTTTGGTTTTTTCTGTGTAGCTGCGTACAACTTTTAAAGCTCAGCTCGCATGCAAAGAGGTTACATTATAGGAAAGTCATGGCTTTGGCTTGGCAGGCTTACAACTACAATAATGTCAGGCCAAGTTGGCGGCGACAGCGACAAAAAGCCGTAACACAGCAATAGTAATAACAACAAAAAAGCAGCAGAAACGTGGGCGCATTAAACGCCAGGCAACGCCTGCGAGGCTTCACTGTGTGTGCCAAACTCTTGCGCCGTGGTTTGTTTGACTTTCAGTTCAATTTGCTGCAAGTGTGTTTGTGTGTGTGTGTGTTGCCTGTTGGCGCCTTATCCGACTTTTGCCTAGTTTACGCTACGCTTTGCCGTTCTGGCAATGCTGCCAAATCGTCACCCCAATTTGTTGTAATAAACGCCAATATGTCATGCGGTTTACGTTGTTCTCTAGACATTGCGCGCCCTCGAGCTCTCCAGCTACAGCTCCAGCTACAGCTGCTTGCCCAACTGGCATAACAAGCTGCGGGCTTTGGGGAGCAGCAGCTGCCGCTAGCTTACATATGTCTAGGCTACATATATCTGTTGCAAATAAATCAAAAAGCAAGTTGCCAGTTTGCGGCTTTTAATGCCACCCGCGGGCTCTTGCTCCTGCCACTGTTTGTCTTTTGGTTTAAACACAAAAAGCAACAACCCACACACAAAAAGTGAAGCACCATTTTTTTGCTGCTTGATGCCTTTGACATGGGTAGAGCACTACTTAATGCGTTACAGTCTAGAATAAGTGGATTAGTCGAGCCGGAGAGCTGTCATTTAATATTAGCAAATTCCTGGAAGCTCAGCTTTGAAAATAAATGTAGCCATTAATGAGTCCGAATTTAATTTTAATTTCTACGAGTATTTCGTAATCTAATATCTAAATACAGTACACTGTAGTTCAATTTACACATAATATTTGTCCATTAATTATGCTGTTTACCAATCTTGGCGAGCAAGCAAACAAGGCCAGCCATTCAGTTAGCCAGCTTGATATTTTATTTCAAGGTAGAGCACATCAAACTATAAGTGCTGCACTAGCTGAGCTGACGACCCATATAACGTTCTAGTTGCCATAATTTAATACTTTGATGGCACTCGTGCTTACATGCATAGCACAAAGTTAAACAACATGCCACATAGTAATTCCTTAAATACACAACACATATTTTTTACAACATTTGTAGGACTCTCAATACAAATTGAGGCAAGTGGGCGCCCGCGGCCCCAATAGCCGCACAAGCATATTATTTATACATAGTAAGCACACACACACACACACACACACATAGATAGATACATCATAAGTAGATACAAGAAACGCCTGAGCTTATGCAACGAATTCTCATTGATTTCCATATTTTATTTATTACAGCTGCTTGTGCCCTGCCTTTACCTGTATGTGTGTGTTTGTGTGTGTGCGTGTCTGCTTGGGTGTGAGTGTTTGTCGATAGGTTACGATATGATACCGCTAACAGTTGATTTACACTTATTTACGTAGCATTTTTATACGTTTTGTTTTTGTTTGACATTCATACCCATTAACATTCTTCCTCTCTCCCTCTCTCTTCTTCCCATCCTTCCTATATTCTTTCCAAAGCGCGTAAAAAAGAAAACTGCAGTGATAAGCCAAACCCGGGAAGTCCAATTCATCCCAACATACCGATCACACGAACTATCTACTCGTGAGTACCAGCAACCAAGTTATGCCAAATATTAATTGATCTAAGGTATCCTTGCTGATTGGGAAACTATCGAACATATCCATCTATCTATATCTTTCAGCGCGTCGGCTGCGATTTGAAAATAGGCTCAACAAAGAAGATAGACGGCTGCGGCGTTTGCGGCGGCGATGGCAACTCCTGTTCACAACCGCTCTATTATTGGGAGCTGGCACCGATGTCGCAATGCTCTGTCACCTGCGGCGGCGGTAAGTCCTTAGAACCCCGCACATACACAGCCTAGTCCTTAGTGTAAATAAACAAGTGGAATATGTCAAGAACATTGCCTCAGGCACTGCCAACTGGCGTGCTATGTTGCCGTTTGTAATCCCTAGCCCGACTCTATGCCTGGCTGGATGTCTCATTGCCTGCAGCCAAAGAGAAATGCTGTCAAATTTTTTACGTGCTCCTCTTTTATATGTATATACAATGTATATGTAGCAGTGAGCTATTTGTCGTGCTCATTTATTTTCATTGAATTGGAATTTGTTTCGATTGAATGTTTGCATGGTAATCGAGTGGCAAGTTCCCTGCCCCACCCCCCGCCACAACAATTGTTGTTGAAAACTGTTTGGGCAATTGCTTAAAGTTTTCGCTAGCTAGCAAGCATGCATGATTAATAGTCCCGGCGAAATAATATATTTGGAGACTAAAGTTTCTCGATTAGCTTCACTTCTTCTCTACCCCACACCCAGCCCAACAGGCCAACCAACAAATTGCGACTTTGTTAGTCAGCCTAAGGTTAACTCGTATTTCTTTGGCACGGTCTCATAAATTGGCTTGCATGCCAACGAACGAATAGACTTGTGCCGTCTTTTTAGCCAAACTTGCAAAGTATGTATGCGTAACATGATGAGCTGCCACATGACTTAGCAACTTGCCTCAAAAGCTACTTAACTAGTGGCATAACTGAAACGGAGCTTCATTAGCTAATTGTGGCGCGGCTTATGACAGACAGACACATGCAGTTGAAGCTTGTGTAGCTTGACGCAAATCAGCGTGATTGTCGTTTAATTAAATGTTTTCAACTCTGTTTGTAAACACTTGACAAAGCCATAAGTTTTAATAAGCGTGTACTTAACTTACAAAGTTTCTTTTAAAGGGACGTCACTGCGAGTTGGTAGCTAATTTGTTAACATTAGCCTGCTGTCGACATAAAATATGCATAGGCACTTTACTACTACTACCACAAATTCAATTAATAATGAATGCGGTGGGCCGCGCTCAGAGCCAAAGCCAAAGCACATTCAACAAAAATATGAATGGTAATTAATCTTAAAACGAAAAAATCGATTCAAACTGGAATTTTAAGACGACACACATAGCACAGTAGCATATTTTGTATAGCACGCAAAACTTGATGACGGCGTTAAAGCAAAAGAAATGAGAAACAAACAAACATTAACTAGCACACGGGTCTCTCCCTCTCTAATGTCCTTGAATACTGTTGCAAGCCTTTGGTGTTGGTTCTGTGTCGACTTTGAGCTCGGGCTACAATCAACTGGCCTCATGCATTTTTAATCAACTTTTACGCCAGCTTTTTCGGCCATTAGGCCATCAAAAATTCGTGTAGGAGAAATTGGTTTTGATGCCTTGATGTGTGTGTCGAGCGCTCGCTCAAGCCAAAACAAATAGCAAAATGGCTGTTGACTTGAACATTAGAGCAATGGCCAAAATGTGCTTCATACTTTTGTTTTTCAGTTTTAATTGCAATATCGTTTAATCGACGTAGGCGTTGCCTCCCATTTGGATCCTACGCTGCTTTAATTACATTTCAGTGTTTTAGACTTGCGTAACTTGTGTCACTAAAATGTCAAGTGCGCGTGCTGAACTCAACTGAACTTCTTGGCTGTAGCCTTTAGCAATGCATGTGGGTGTTGCTTTGATATTATATTTGATGTTATACTTATCAACGTCAGCGGCAAGCAGCTCCACATAATTCCACAAATTTCAGCTAATCAATTATTTCGAATTATAGATGTTTGGCTCATGGGCAACGCCCCGTCAATATGCGAGTGCATACGTGATGTGGTTAAAATTGGCTGTGAGCAGCTTGTTAACAATCATGTGTGTGTGTGTGTGTGTGTTTGTGTCTGTCTAATGGACACCTGGATATGCTGGCCCAAATCGCAGGCTTTTAAATCTAGGTTGACAAGTTAGCACAGAGCGTAGAAAATTGGATATCGAAAAGCAATTTTTAAAATTAGAGCATAAATATTAACCTTTTGCCAAGCTGAGTAAACACTTTATTAAAGTTCAGTTCGACTGCACTTAATATCAATTTAAGCATTGTTCGAAGTTCATGCTAAGCATAAGCATTTTGCCCTGCGCCATAAATTCTCATCAATATTAACGATAATGCAAACTGACATAGCTTCCAGTGCTTAATATTGACAACATGCTGGAAGCACTGAGCTTGCTAAATCCACTGTTGACCTCATGATGCCAGCAACCAGCCACCAGCCACCATTCAGCAGCTACCAGCAGCTTCACCCTTGGCCTGACAGCAGAAAAAACTACTCTATACTATATACATACATATGTGAGCTTTAGCTTTAGCTCTGCTATCAATGAAGCCCGTGGAACATGTTGTCGAATTTCTCTATCCCGCTCAGTCGCTTTTATTCTTACAACAATTGACATAAATGCCAAGAGAGGATATTACCAATTGCCTTAAGCCAATTGTGTCATGAATACGCAGCTGACGTCCCTAGGAGCGTGCGGGCTTTTGAGGATAAAGATGACATTGCACACAATGAAGCTTATAAACGAAATTCAATAGCTGAAAATCGGCGTAGCAGCTGTGAGCTGAGCTGTGAGTTGCAAGCACTGAGCTGAGAATTTGTGCGCTCTCATATTTTGCACTGAATGTGCATTGGCTAGAGCTCTGGCCAGCTACTACTATTTTTCAAACTGACAGATCGTTATGGCATTATGCATTGTCTGACTGTTTGGCTGTCTGCTATCCACACGCTTTATCTACACACTCTGAGCCTGCGTCTGTCTCTGTATTTGTGCTGCCAATTTCCGTTTGTGCCTTTGCTGCTGCACCCAAAAAAGACAAAAAAAAAAACTCAAAGTCAGTTGCAGCTTCAGGTCTCCCGTTGCCATTTGGCTTAGCACACAGGCTCCATCTGTTTCTTCGTTGCCATTTAACCCATTTAGTGCCACCGAGTTCAAAGTGAATTAAATACCGAACTTTATGGCAACTTTTAAAAATTGTTTGTTTTTTGTCTGCGTTTGTGTTTGCTGCAAATAAAAAGAGCGAGCTCAACTTTGTGAGTTGAGGTAGAAAATTGCAAGCAGAAGCAAATAAATGCATTTGTTGAGCTTAAAACGCTTGGCGCTTATTATTTCTGACAGTTCTTTTGGAGTTATGAAATATTTGTCTATGACGCTGCCCAACAATGAAAATGTTTCTGGCTCAAAAGCAGCTGAATCTTCTGAATTTTGACCGGTTTATTACAAAAATTACGATAAAAATTATATCTCGTTTAGCTAGCTTTTGAGTTTTGAAGATATAGTGGTTTCTATTGTATTTTATAGTCAAAAGTTTCAGTTTGGGTAAAATTTATTTTGTAGTTTTTTCGCTTCTTTTTGTCATTATTGTTGTTAACATATATATAATTATTATTAAGCGATTAATCCCTTTAAATAAAAAAAACCAATAACCATTGTTTATTACTGAAACTAGAGCTAGCACAATTATTTCCCAAAATAAGTTAACTCATGAAATAAAGGAACAAACAGAATAATTTGTTGGGCAGTGTTAATACAGGTTACGTTATTTTATATATTTATTTATTTAATTAGAACAGTCGACGGTAAATGAAATTGATTAGAAAATTTATTAAAAATTAATTAAAATAAGTATTTTAAAGCTTTCTTTGTATATTTGATAGAAAAAGAAAAAAAAATATATTTGACTCTTATATATAGTGGAAGAGTTAGACAAGCTAAATCAGATTAAGAAAGTCCGAATCAGATCTGTGTTAATGTTAGTTATAAATAGTTAGACTTTAAATAGAATTTTAGAATGTAGCAATTGTTTATCATTTGGGTCTCGGGGTAAACCTAAGTTGTGTTCGATTTGAGCCTTACACGTTGCTTAAGGGTTAAGTCCTTAACGTTCCTGGCGGCGACTGCTAAACGTGCTGCCGCCGTGTCCGTGACTGTCTTAAGTGCCTAAGTGACATTAAAGTTGCAACACAACGTACATGCCCCAGACTCCTGCCCCGCTATTCCCACTGACTTTTATTGATTTTAAACTGCAGCAGGCAGCAGCAGCAGCAGCAGCTACGGCGCTTAGTCAGGAGCGGGGAGTGAGCGGAGGCTACGTTTGTCTGGCTGAAAATGCCATTTCCAATTTGACTTTACCATAGTTGTACTAACGTTAACTTCGCCTTTTTTCTATTTTATTTTTTCTTTTTTCTGCTGCGCTTTAGGTTACAAAATGTCTAATCCTGTGTGCAGGAATCGTCTGACTGGCGCTGATGTCGATTTGACGCTCTGCAGCCAAGCTAATCGCCCGGAGTCGTCGGTGGTGCCATGTAATACACACAGCTGTCCACCGCGGTAAGTAAAACGCTGCATGACAGCACCACCCAACCACCCATCCCCTACCAGACAGTTGGAGTTGGGCCCACCTGCTCGGCTATCAATTTAAATGGCATTGGTTATCGTGCGCACGTTTTGATTGCCTACACCCCCCAGCCCCAACTCTATTATCGCCCCGTTGCACGACTCTGATGCTGAAGCTAAAGCTGACTCTGACTATGATGCTGAGTCTGGCTTCGGGGGCTTGCCGCACTTATTTATCGTTTTGTGACACTTGGGAGCGGGAGCAAAGGCGAAACTGAAAACTTTTGCGCCAAAATTTTGTGCATCTCTCGCGCGCCCAAGCTCCTCAAATTCTAATCTCCGTTCAGTGTGCGGTTGTCCATTGTCGGTTTTTGGTTTTCCTTCCGCCCTCAAGCTGCTTTGCTTACTTGCTTGTCTTGTTTATTTGTATTGCTCTTTGCTTGCTCCGTTCCGTTCCGTTCTGTCTGTTTATTGCTGTTAGCGGCTTTGGGACCGCCATTGAGTGCGACATCAATTATAGCCTCTGATTTTAGCTGTCTTGAGGTTTCTACTCCGTTTACTGCAACATTGGGGATTTGCTAATAGTTGCTGTTTGGCAGCCAATTTCAGTCCTGATGACAAATCAAATGCAGACAGCATTAGCCTAAAGCGCTTCTTCGCTTATTTATTCAAGTCTAAGCAGGCAGCATTAAATGAAATGCACTTTAGTGTACAACTCATTTCAAATATGAACGGAAGGGGGAGGGCCCAACAATTTAGACGAACTAATTTAGCAAACGCCAACACTTTTTTGAAACCACTTGTCCGCCTACTTTTCCGCAGTTGGATCACCGACGATTGGAGCACTTGCAGTCGACTTTGTGGCCATGGCTATCGCGAGCGCATGGTTGTCTGTGCGGAGGAGACCAACGGCATTAAAACGAGGGTAAGTGCAACAAAAAAGAACCGAAAGGAATAACCGAAAGTGGCTATTACCGTAGCTCAGCGCTCTGGGGCGCCGCCACAGTTAAACGTTGCTAATTTTGTCAGTTATGCTTCTTTTTGCTGTTGGACTGGACTGACTCTCTCTAGACTCGTCAGACATATTATTACCATGTTTTCTCACACTTTTTGTTCGCTCGTTTCGTAACAGGTTGCAGATATTATGTGCCGCACACCAAAGCCGCCAACACAGGAGACCTGCATTATCGAGGAGTGTCCGCACTGGGAGGTGGAGGACTGGACTGGCGTAAGTACTCGAAGCACCAACAACGTAACAAACCAAGCCAACTAACAGCTCGTGTAATAATCATGCACTTTGGCTACCAACTACCGACGTAGCTGTTGATGTTTAAAGTAGCAGCAGCAGCTATTCGAGGGCGAAGACGTTGACGAGGTCATGTCTGGCCACAGTGTATATTTAGCTAAATGTGTGGACTTGCCACTTGGTTGCATATACTCTAAGTACTTTAGAGCTTGGGCGGTTCTAAATAGTCATAGTCATTTAATTGCATTCGAGGCATTGCTTTTAGTTGAGATTAATTTTTAGTTAAAACTAAAATTCGCATGAATTTATTTCAACAAATCGACACATTTCGAGATGAGCGTGCTTACGCTTTAAACAATTTTAAGAATATAAATACATTTAAATTTATACATAACTATACGTGAATATCATTATAATATTTTAACATATAATGTGTTATTAATTTAGTGCAACTCTGCATCGAATTCTCAAATTTGTTTCTCGATAATGCGTCGATATGTAAAGTAAATTGAATTTTTGATTTAGTTTGTGTTTAAGCCTTAAGTGTATTTAAAATTCGTATGTTAGCCATGCTTTAGTCTTTTGCTATTTTTCTGCAACTTACTTTGCTTGCTGGCTTGTAATAAGCCGATAGACTCGACTCAAGACTCAACACACACACACACACTCTCATATTATATTGGGAACTGAACAATGGCAGGCGCTTAACGTGGCCCGTTCCCGTCGCTGGTGCTGGTCATAGCCCATACAACTTAATCAACTTGGCGGCCGTCTGCTGCTTAACTGAAGTTTGTCTGGCCGCAAGTTTCTCATGCCAAATCCGACTTCAGTTCGCTGCTGTTCACTTAAAGTGCAACTTTATTAATGGCTGCCTTTGGTTTAGCTATGTGTGAGAATTAAAACGGGGTGAGGGCTGTAGCTCAACAGAACTGGGACTTGAGTTTTGGGAGTTAAGCAGCTTGCTCGCTTGCTGCTGCTTGTGGTGTCAAGTTTATGTGCTGCTTAATTGAATTGTCTTGAGTTGGGAAATGCAGTTCAGCGGATGTTACTCAATGATACTTAAAAAAGTTCAGCACGGGTTTCGTTTTTTAGGCTGCGCTGCTACTTTTATTACTTTTGATATAAAGTGAATAACAATGTTTTAAACTGATGAACTGCAGCCTATTAGCAACTTTTGCGTGGCGCAAACTTTTGGGCTTAAGCTGGCGCTTGCGCTGCCGCTGCCAAAAAAAAACCTTTTATTCGCTTTTTGTGCTTAAAGCGTGTGGGAATTTTATGTTTTTGCACATTAATAAAATAAGTATATGCCGCAGAAATTAAGCGCCATTAAAATGTGCATAAAAGCGTGTTGCGGGCAGCGGCAAGTGACTTACGCATGAAATGCAAATAATAAAAAATAAGCAGAGACTGAAACAGGACGGCGTGAGCAAATAAACATTGGAGGGGACGACGTTACACATACGCCGCGTGTGACTGACAAACGCAAACAATATGAAAATTTGCATTTGTATGCGTGAGCGCGTGCACGTGCTGAGCCACGTCTTTAGCGCTTTTTGTTTCACCAACGTCAATGGCAACGCCACTTTCCACTTTCACTTGAAACTTTTCACGACAGCACTTCGTCAACGGCATACCCAAGCCCAAGCTCGACATCATCTTTTGTGCAAACAAATGAATTTTTATTGCCTTCCCTCATGGCAGCGAGTTGAACATATTGCGATAATTTATAATGCTTATGCTCTCCACTCCCCACTTAGTGCTCCGTCTCCTGCGGCCAAGGCATTCAGATGCGGGGCGTCGAGTGCAAATCGACAGATGGCAGCCTGAGCGCCAAATGCGATCCGCTCACCAAGCCTGGCAGCATGCAGCAGTGCTCCACGGGCATTCACTGCGATGGCGGCGGCGGCGGTGGCAGCAGCAGTCATAACAAAGGCGGCGGCACCATCATTGTGGGCAGCAGTCGCGCCCTGAATGAGGTAAGCAGTCAGTCAGTCAGTCGTCTGTGTGTCAAAGCTACAGCTTAAATGTAATACTCTGCTTTTGAATCCCTTAGCAGCGTTCGCAGCATAGGCGCATGGACAGCTCTGACCTTG
The DNA here is from genome assembly GCF_011750605.1 of Drosophila busckii. Classification (NCBI taxonomy): domain Eukaryota; kingdom Metazoa; phylum Arthropoda; class Insecta; order Diptera; family Drosophilidae; genus Drosophila; species Drosophila busckii. The sequence continues at coordinate 26,553 of NW_022872763.1, read as the reverse complement.
ACGAGGACGAGGAGGATGATGATGCGGATGAGGAAGTTGAAGATGTCGATGATATGGAGTCGGGTCAGGACACAGACGATGGCGAAGGCTTGTCCTATGCGGATCAGCCCTTGCGCTATGCGCATCACACGCAATCGCGACTGCATCACGAGACTCCCGAAGAGCCACGCACCATGCGCTTAATGAGCGGCAGCTCCAGCAAAAATTACAATACCAACAATCGTGGCAACGGCGGCACGGATTTGCCATCACTGGATCCCACGTAAGTTGATAATTTGAATAAATATGATTATAGTATTTATATAAATAAACAAGCTTACCCGGTGGATATCAGTTTTCCGATATTATATATATCATATACCCAGAAGCTTTTTTTAGTACAAACAGGAATCCAAAAATTTGTCGGATTGCTTTAATATATATTATATATTAGTGTGTATTAATCTTTGAAGGACCCATTGTCGCCTAATCGTTAATTCAGAAACAATCCACCATTGCCTCGATTTCAAATTGGTGTGAATATTTAAATTTGGTCGTCTGACTGTTTTACACATTACTGAGCTATTAATGGTGATTAGATTAGGAGTAACTGGGAGGAGCCCGCAGCTCACTTAAGATTTGGCATAATATCTTCCCACATAAATCCTATTGAAACATTTGGTTGCGTAAACATTTCGCTAAACACGAAGTTTATTTTATTCGTTCAAAGTATCAGTTTAATTGCTTTATAGAGCAATGTAAATTGAACTGCCCAGCAATATTTTAGCACTGGCAATTAGGAATCTTTAAACTTAAACAATTTCAATTTCATAATAATATCCAGAATCATGCCACTTTTACATAGTCTAATTATCGAGCACGTTTGCTTACAGTTGTAGCCACGTGAGACACACTTGACATAATATATTCATTTGTGCTTTGAAAGCTCAACATTTGCGTACTCTTCCAATCTTCATAGTAGTTTTTTGCCTCATTAGGCCTGCTATTCTTGCAACTTGCAACTTATCCTTGGGATTACAAGAGTCCATACTAGACTCACATAACACTTATACGAAATAAGAAGACTGTCTATGTTGCCTTGCATGCGCCCATCATATGTCTTGAGTCAGTGTCACTATTCCTTAAAATTAAGGCTATTTAGACCGAGCTAGTGCCTTGATAGTTTGTGCCATATTCGTGTTTATGTCTCGAGTAGCTTGTAAGTACAGTAAAGTGCGCCTAATGACAATTAAAGTGCTGCCTTTTAACGAGGCGCCTTATTCTGTTTGTTGTGGTTGTTGTTAGTCATTGAAGATAATGTTTATTGGAAAGCGATAAAGTAGCCGCGATAAGCTGTCCAGCTTGGGATTGAGGGCAAATATGTACACCGACTTTAATTAGCCAACGATAGAGCGTAAAACACATCTAATGAAACCTCTGGCAATGCGTACAAATCAAATGCTTTTAACTGTTAATTGGTATATGGGGAATATATAATATAATATGATTGTGTGTGTGTGTGTGTGCCAAAATAATAAATTACCGGCACTGATTGGGGCAACTGCTCACACTCGGCTCTATCTTTGTTATTTATATGACTGTATATAGAAGGAAATTAGTCTGTGTAAACATCAGCGGCGTGTTGGGGGATGTCACAAAGTGGGGATGGAGAATTGGCGGGTGCACATTTCCGTTGGCAGCACAAAAAAAAAGTCGAAATTTCTATCGAATTTGAGGAAATGACATGCTTCAAGAGTTGATAACTTAAGTGGAGTTAATACGTGTACTTAGTTAAAGAATTGGAGCAGTAAATGGCAATGAGTCATGTGGCTGGCATTTGAGAGAGGGAAGGGATTTATTAATACTTCACTTGGGAGCTTTGGGTGAACTCCAGCGGACTCTGCGCTGTCTGTTTCGCACTAATCCATGTTAACCCATGTTGCTTGGTTAGTTCTTGATGGACTGTTTGCTTCTAGTATTCTAACTCTTCGGGTTGCAGTCAAGTGCCTTCCTTACTTATTGTTAGGCTGGCTGCTTTCTAAGAGCTTGCTGATTCCACGTCGGCAGCTAGAGAGGTGGCCAGTAAAGAGAATGCAACGGAATTGTCTTTTTGAATGCCAACTTTTTTTGGTTTGTGTATTTTCGGAACTCTTTTAGTTCATTGCATGTACAACATTAATTATAGTTAGATCTTTAGATGTGGCCAAATCATTTGTCCTTTAGTTCTGCACGCTCATAGCCAAAGTATCGCCACTAACACTGGCGATACTCTCACCACCGCCACCACCACTTGAGCTCGTGTGTTGCTTCTCTCTTATGCCCAGCCAAGGTAAACGTCGCTCCAGCTCCAGCCTATACTTTGGATGACTTGTCGCATACACCCAGGGATCCAAGCAAGAGACACTCTTGCACGCCAGCATGGGCAGCATGGAAATGAAGGGCGTGATGAGCTGCTGCTCGCCAAAGCAGCCAATCAAAGCCACCACCGAGTAGGGAGTCCAGGCCAAGACAAACAGCATGTAGATAATCAATGCTGCTTTGGCAATGCGCAGCTCCACGCTCATGGAGTCCGTGTTGGCATTTGCCGCCAGCGATTTGACGTTCATCTTTTGAGCCTGGGCGGCCAGCATGCGCTCATGCGAGCGCACATGCGAGAAGAGCTTGTAGTAGGAGCAGAGTATCATGACCATGGGTATGGCATACGACCAAACGAATATGGTGCGCACAAACAAACGATTGTCGTCCGTATTGGTCAGATAGTCAAAGGTGCAGGTGGTCAAAAATCCCTCTAAAAGTTCAAAAAAAATGAATAGAAAATTGATTTTTGGCTTGTGAGCTTACCAGGCTGATAACGTCCCCATATTTGAAATAGCGGCAGCACTGAAAAAGGCGTGGCCCATAGCCAGGTGAATATAATGCACATAATAATCTGTCCATAGCTCAGGCGTCCATCAATGGGATTCGATATGGTCTTGTAGCGATCGAAGGCTATGAAGGCGTTAGTTATAGCAGCGCCCATGCCCGAGATGCCGCCATTTAGCGCATAAATATCGCAGCCAAGCTCACCGCCCACAATATAACCCAGAGCGCCATTGAGCAAATAATGCGGCATATTGGTGCACATAAACAAATCGAAGATGGCCAGATTAAGTATCAATAGATTCGAAGGTGTGCGCAGCGATTTGGAACTAAACACACAAATTTAATTGAGCTTTTCATTCTGCTGATTGCCACTTACGTTGAAAATATCCAGAGCACCAAGCCATTGCCGAATAGATTCAAACACATGAGCACACAGAACGCTATATAGATGCCAGCTTTATAGTAAATGGGCGGTGCACGAAATCCGCGCCAATGCGCGTGTACCATGTGCTGAAACTCGAGCGGATAGTCCTGGCCCAAGTAGACCACAGGTCCAGCACTTGCATCGTTGCTTTCATTTAAAAAACTTGCGTACGGCTGCGGTCCGCTGAGATACATTTTCGTTTGTCCGCCTCTCTCTATATGAACATGCTTTCTAGTTAAGTCGCCGCTTCGGGCTGACCTCTGCCACTGTGGCTGGCCAAGTTTTTATACTGCTCACTGCAATTTAATTAAGGTGATTAATAGTGTCTTCAAGTGCACATACCAAGTGCGGATTAGCTGGCCTAAGCCCCAGTGTCTTAGACATTTTTGTGTGCGGCTCAAGTTACGGCATGACGCGTGGCCGATGAGCAAATAAATTCTCATAGTACGAATCTAGACTAATATAATAAGAAATATATAAATGAATAATTCATTTAGTGAGTTCAATAAACATGAAAGTCAAATGGGTTTAGCTTCAGGTTCTATTTAAATTCAATTGACATATATTGGAATATATATATTTTTTTCCAAGGAATTATTTTGCTGCTGAACAGAGAACTTCTATGAATTTCTATTTCCATGGAATGCATTGAATCCTTTGAATAAATATTACTTATTTTAAACTTTAATTCTCACCTAGACATAACTCACGTTGAATTGCTAGCTTCCGCCTTAATGGCATATAACTCCTCGCATATTTCACCATCAGTTTGCAGTTGTGTGGTCTTGAGCCCTCGCGCAATCACTCGAGCATTGACCTAAGCAAACAGCGCAGTAGAAGGTTTTGCTAGGCGGCTCATTGCTTATGGCTCTCAAGCACTTCGAGGAGAGCCAACAAACTGCCGCTTTTTATTTGGCTCAAAAAAGTCATTCCATATGTATGTATTGTATATTGTATAAAATATATGTTTGTACATTCTGTTTGCTTGGCCACTAAACTAAAACTATTGGCGGCCTGTCGCCGGCGCCGCCATAAAGTCGCGTCTTGATGCCGCCGAAAAACCTTTTGCCCTTGTTGGCGAGCCATACAGAGAGAGAAGAGCTGCGTGCAAGGCAGACAAACAAACACAGGCAAAACTATATAATATAATGAAATATGAATAAATAAGCGAACAAAGCAGACAACAAGTTTGCAGTTGGCTAGCGGCCCCGTTAATGGCATCGATAACCAGGCGCTCGGTTATTGAAACAAGTGCGACCTACTTTAGAAGCAGCGCGCGCTCATCCAGATGCTTATGTCATTGGCGCATTTAATGGCATGTGTGGTCTTGTTTTTGGTTCGGCCGCAGTTACATTGTCAAATCAAGTAGCGACGACAGTTGTGTTCTCTGACCGTCAGAGCGTACGCGTTATTGCTGTCAATGCGGTCATTAAAACCACTTCTGCTGCCAAAGGCCAATGAAACTATTTGGCTGCCTGACGTAAGAGCGGGTGGGCTTGGGGGAAGTGGGACTGTGGGGTGTTGTGTTAAACATTTCTAGCATTATTTTTGGGGGGGGGCGGTGGTTATAATACGCATTCTGGCATGAAATGAAATACAATGTGTAAAACGTGGCGTTGACTAGTGTTGCATGCCCCTCTGCGTGGCGTCAGTTTGTCAATTTTCTCAGTTGAAGTGGACAGCAGAGAACATATGCAATAGAATAAAGGTGGCATTTAGTGTCGCAGCGCACAGTTGACAGCAAAATCTGAATTGCATTAAAATTTTGCATACAAAACATAAGCTCGAAATATTTGTATGCAATTTCCAAAAATATTGTTTTAAACTTTTAAAGCCTGCAATTGCATAAAATTTCGAGACACGGATTTGAGTTGTAAATGTAAATGTCAAACAGTCAGTACTAATTTGAATATGAGACCAATTTTAAGATCGAGCAAGTTGGAATATCGATTAGCTTATATATGTTTAAGCATTGTTAGCGTTAAGAGTTAAAGTAGTAAGTAAGTAAGCCTAAGAGAGTTGGAAGAGAAAGTTAAAGAGTGAGCCGATAAGGTTGTTAGTTAAAGTAAATTTACATCTTAACTGTCTTTTTGTGTTTTAAGTTGTACATTACATAAAATGCCTTTAATACTTTATATGGTCACAACATTTAGAATATACTAAATGCATTTATTTTTAACGCTTACAGCTTTATCAAGGACAACGACTGGTCTGCCTGCAGTGTAAACTGTTGCTAGGGCATCGGCGACGCTCATTTTAATGTAATTTTTTTGGAAACTCACGCCTGTAGCTAAGTGACGATACGCTATGCGAGCGGTGTGAAGCGCATGATGAAGTGAGGTGTGTGGGATCGTGATGCTGGCTCGATGGACTTGACGATCAATATCCCAGGGACTCCATCAAGGTCGGCGTCTCCGAGCCCGGCAAGACTTATGTCTGGCGTGAGCAAGGCTACACCAGCTGCAGTGCCTCCTGTCTGGGCGGCGTGGAGGAGCTAATCATCAACTGTGTGCGCGAGGACAATGGACGTGTAGTCTCCCCCTTCCTCTGCTCGCCGGAGACCAAGCCGGAGGCGCGTGTGCGCACCTGCAATGATCGCCCGTGTCCGCCACGCTGGAACTACTCAGACTATACGCCCTGCTCCAAGAGCTGCGGCATTGGCATTAAGACGCGTGAGGTGCAGTGCATCCATGAGGTGACGCGTGGTGGAGAGAACACTATGGTAGTGCCCAACAGCATGTGCCCGCAGCCACCGCCGGCGGATCGTCAGTACTGCAATGTGCTGGACTGTCCAGTGCGCTGGGAGGTGGGCGAGTGGTCCAAGTGCTCGCATACATGTGGTTATGGCATCAAGGATCGCAAGGTGGAGTGCAAGCAGATTATGGCGCAGGAGCATAAGATAGAGCGACCCGAGTCCATGTGCCCGAGTGTCAAGCCGCCAGATAAGAAGCCCTGCAATGTCAAGCCGTGCCCACCTGAAGATCCCAAGCCGGTGATACAAATCAGCAACTCTACTCACATACAACACGATCCGAAGAAGACGAAGATTACGCTCAAGGTGGGTGGAGCTGGCGTTGTGTTCTTTGGCACGCAGGTGAAGATCAAGTGCCCGGTGAAGCGCTACAATCGCACCAAGATTAAGTGGAGCAAGGACCACAAGCCGCTGGCACGCTCGCGCAAGTTTAAGGTGTCCAAGAAGGGCGCACTGCGTATACTTGATATAACATTCCGCGATGCAGGCATCTACAGCTGTCACGCCGGGCTCAGCTCGGCCGAGATACACATTGAGGTGAAGGCCAAGCCGGGCCAGCAAGCCGAGGAGCTGGAGCGCCAGGAAGTTGGTAAGCAACTTAAATGCTTGGCATATAATTTTCAAGTGTACTTAACGCGCTTATCTTGCCAAACAGATCGCCTGGTGCGTGAGCGCAGCGGCACGGAAGCGCTTACCTCAGCCGACATGACCTCAGCGCCCAATGGCAGCAGCAGCAGCAGCGCCGATGGCAACACTAATGGGTAAGTAATGCTTTAAGCTTTAAATTTATTTAATATTAAATTTGAGAGCAACTCACTCACGTTTCGTTGGCTTAACCTAATTCGATTTAATCTCTGTGTCTGCGTCAAAATTCAACTCGTTGCCACGTTATGAGTCAAGCTGTTCGTTCAGCTGTCTTGCTTATCAGGGACTGTTTGCTTGCTTTACCTTGTGTACAACACGTCGTATACACAATATGTACACCCCCCCCTACAACTTGAAGTGGTTACTCTCTGGTGTCTGCTGGTCAGTTATGCGCTTGTTTCCTGTCGTGTCTTTATCTAGTGCACTTTTGCTACACCGCAAGCAAAAGCAAAAGCAGGCACTTGTTTCCTTTTGGCACAACAACGTGCCGCACCGGACAACGCTGCGTATGCGTGTTATCGCCCTTTAAGTGTTGTCTGCCACACACCTGCACAGCTGCACACACACACACAAACATTTAGTTTAGTTCTATTTGCCTTGGCACTAAAATTCTATGGGGCGAGTGCTTAACGCAACACAACAAACTGTAAGTAAATTTCATGCTTACTTAAATGTGCTCCCCGCTCTCTCTCCCCACTCCCTATTGAGTTTTACTCTTTGCTGCTGCATCACGTTGAAATATTTGCAATGTTGTTTTGTTTATTTAAGTTTTACTTTTTGTGCAGTTTGGACTCGAGTCTGTGTGCTTTGCTCATGAATGAATTGAATGGGAAATATTGACTAAATGAATGGTGAGACGTGAGAGCCGCCAGCTCTTAAGGCAGCAAGATATTTATGGGCCAATAAATATTTTTACGTAATAACTGCTGCTTGGCCTGACAGCATTTAAAAGCAATTTGTGCTTTAACATTTCTGCTCATTTAAACAGCAGCTAACTTCAATTTGGGGCCAAGTATTTGAAAGTCGATTAGCTTTAAATTTAACGAACGCTGTCATTTGCTTAAGCAGCGCTTAAGCTTCGACGCTGTAACTTGGCTCGCTTCTTATTTTATTTCGCAAGTCTATTGAGTAGCTCTACTTGCGAACGCACGTGTGTGGCTTATTTTGCAATTTGGGTTACGTGTTTGGTGGGGGCCACGAGCGCTTAAGCATGCCCAAAAATTGCATACAGACTTCTCCCATATGTTTCGCAAACCGACGCGACGACCCGCGCACGACCTGCTTAATGGTTAAAAGCAAACAGCCAACAGCAAAATGCATTTTGGCATTGCCACAAGCTCACAAATATACACACAGCACAAGACTGAATTGCGCGCGCGTGTGTGTGTGTGTGTGTGTGTGTGTGTGTGTGTGTGTGTGGGTTGTGGGTGGGGCTGCAAATTGTTGGCATTTTTGGTTTACAAATGCATCATCAACGTGGCCATGCTCATCGCCATTGCAGTTCGCAAAGTGTTGCCCAACTTTTGGCGAGCTGTTAAAACAAATATCAACATGTAACTCAATGCAGTTGCCAGAGGGGGAAGCGGGCTTGGGGCTGCTGCTGCTTCGGGCCACTTTTGATCGCATTTTAAATGTTTCAAATATATATATAATATATACACGTTGTGTGTATTTATTTTGTGTATAAGCAGCATGTTGGGAATATATTTGGTCAAACGGCACAAATTTCTGTCAATTCTATATGCAACATAGAAATATGCAAATGTATGTGTGTATTGCATATAAATACATATTTGAGTTGCCATGCTGCATGTTTGTCCTTTTCTCTGCCATTAGCCTGCATTAAACATACATATTTTGATTTTTTTCCCAACTAAATTTAATTTATAACTAAAAACAAAAATACTTATATTTATAATGCAGCTGAGTGCAGCATAAATAGTAGTATTTGTTATGATGAATTGAACCGCAAAATATTTGGCATAAATTTAAGAATTTGTTTATTTAGATTCAAGTAACTTACACAGAATTGCAGCATAGGGGATTTGATGCATGCATGACGGCGCCATAAATATCAATTACAATAAAAACTAAGCTGAGCAATGCAAATAAGAGAAAACACAATGAATATTGATTTTGTCACAAAACAAAAAGCCATTGAATTCGTTAGCAAAGCAGCCAAGCCAAATGCTTTAAGCATATCAATTGGCTATAAGTTAATGAAAAGGCTGGCAAAATTGACTTTAAGCTGCTCTCAATAAAGTTAACACTTTGATTAGTTGTAAGCTCATTGGATACATTTTCTATTTTCGAAAAAAAAAACGATTACTTGTAGTTCAGCCAAACAAATAAAAAAATCGTAGCACTGGTTATAGAACAAAATCAATGCTTTGCTCTAAAGGTTAAATGACTACTTGCTTGTGTCATTAATTAATTACTCAACTACTTTAATGATAATGCATAATTTTATTTTGCCACTTGTAAATCTGTTCACTTAATTAATTTTTTGGAAATTGAAATGTGTGCGAATTGGTTTAGACATATTTTAAGCAAGCTTTTCAACAAATTAACAATTAAGTTGTTCTTCAAATGGCAATATTTTATTTGAATACAAATAATCAATACAAATGTAGGATGGGATGACATTGTGTGTAAGAAACAGCTGTGATCAGTGAGGAAAGAGACAAGGGAAGTGTAGAAGTGTTCAATCAGTACAGTCGTAGAAGAGAGCGCCAAGAGGGCAGACGTGAAATAGCAGTTGCAGTATCGTGTGTATAGAAGTGAAGAGTTCTGTGTAAAAGCCAACAAGCACTAAAGTTACTTTAATCTATATATTATACTATACACCTAACATCACTTAACATTATCAATATCCATTAAATAAAGATATACATTTGTAGTACATAAAACCCTACACAAATATGCATGCAGTTTCTTATATTCAGCTTAGTCTGAGGACAGTCCCACGTTCAGTTTCTAGTTGCAGTCAAAACAAAAAACCACCCACATCATACGATGGGCGCTCTCTCAGCAGCGACGCTCTCCTTCAGTCACAGCGATCGAGCGCTTCTCCCACAAGCAAACGTGTGAACTGATTACTTATAACACTAAAAATTTCTGTCGCTTACGCTCTCTGCGCGGTATGCGCGCTCACCTTTAATTCCTGCACTGTGATCAGAGTATGAGGCCCTCAAGCTGGTCAGTTGTGTATGGACTGTTGGCGATTAAAAAAGCCGTGAACGTGTTGCCTGCAGAATAATAAATATTACTCATCTGTTGAGTTAGCTTGAGCAAGTTAGTCCATAGCAGTTGTATAGTTCGTTATTACAATATAATGAGAAAAAACTCCATTCAGATCTGTATTAATTATCATTGGTGCCCAAAGGATAAAATAGAGTTGTATGCTGTAGCATTTTGCGATTAAGAGAATATAATCAATAAACATTTATAATGCAGTGGCTTAAAAGTTACCGCTCACATTTACATGCATAAATTCTTATACAGTTTGACATTTTTATATTTTAATTTAGTTATTTATGAGCCACGTCGCTTGGCCAATATATGAGAATTCATATTTAACAAATATTTCTGTTTGAGTAAGCCAAACAATGTGAAGGATTTGCCACTTAAGGCACTTGCCCTTACATTTCTATGAATTTTGTGTGCATGGCAAATGTAACAAGTGCACAACAAAGCTCAATTGTTATAGTATATATAGTATGGTCTACTGTAGGAGCAAGCGAGAGGGAATGCTTGATATTTTATTTTTACGTTGCTACAAAAGCGCAAAGACTGCAAGGGGGTGTTGGCTATGTTTGGGGGATTAGTGCTGCAGGCTATGGCCACCGCAAAATGCCACTCGAAGCATTGTGTGTGCAGTCGAACACGTGGACCAGGAATCCAAGCATCCTGTGCGTTTGACATTTTGCTCTGGCAACAGCTGCAGCAACAACAGCAACAGCAACAGCCACAGCAACAAAAGCTCAAAACAAATCTAAACAACGTATTTCCGTTTTTGAGGTCGGCTTGGGGTCTATTGTTACATTAAGTGTGTATACGCCCCACTGTGTGTGTGTGTGTGCCTATATGTATGTGTGTGCGTAGCTTTAAAGTTTTAGAATTGGAATTAATTTGGTTCACTCACTCTGTCGCTTGCAGCTCCACACGTCGCCGGCAACAGCAGCAGCAGCTGGAAAGGATGCAAAGTGGACGAGAGCGCAATCGCCGGCCCAAATCCGATGGCATGCAGCATGCGGATAGTAGCATAATGGAGGACGAGGTGAGTTTGCTATGCCTACCATATATATGATTATGGTATATACCAAATGTTGACATTTTAAATATGTTACGCCCGATTCCGCCCGCAGTCGGCAGACAGCGATTGTTAAGAACAAGGTTGGCCTGTCATTGTGTGTGTGTGCGGCTTTTGGATTTGTGGCTGCCAATGTGTCCTTGTGCTGCTTGTGCTGTCAACAGCCACGTAATTTGATAGTTTTTCACTTGACTCTGCTCAGCGCTGTACAAATATCTGCAGATTACTATATCCAACTGCCTGCCAGCCAGCCCGAGAGCCCGCCTGGCTGGCCCGCCTGGCTGGCTGACTGCCCAATGTTGGCAGTTGAGATTTTGTGGCTTGAAAAGTCTGCCTGCTATCCCGTTTTATTTAACTAACTGACTGGCCATAATACGTACAAACATGTATATAATGCGCTTTGGAATGAAATTACGTATACGTAACGTTGTTGGCAGACAAACAGAACAGAACAGAACAGACAAAAGCAAAGCATAATAACCTAAAAACCAAACTGCATCTACTGCAACAAACTTAGAGCAGGTAGTATTGCCTTTACTTTTGTATTGATAGACGTCCGACTTGGTGCAATTCCGTGCTCTAGAGTTTATCAGCATACAAATTAGCTTAAATGCCTTGATTGCCAAACTGCGCAAATTGAGTTTGCAAGCTTAAAAAATTGCTGCTAAGCAGCAAAAGCTGATTTAAGCCAAGTCAAGAGCTTGGCAATCAAATTGAAAATCAGTTCAGCTTATAAATTTATAAACAAGCTGTGGAACATTTGTATTTTGTATTTGGCTGTGGGCATTGTTAATGCCAGTTGGGTTAAATGAGATTGATGGGCCTCTAAGCTTTGCACACAAAACCAAAGAGAATTCGTAATGATGAGCAAATAAGTAAAGTAGAGTAGTGCCAGATTCTCCCAATAAACTATTTTAAAGCTTGAAAAGAATATTTGGCCATGATTAATGCATATTGATGACAACAAAGAACTTGTACACCATAATTAATAAATACTTTTGTCACAAATATTTTCTCTTTTCCCATAACCAATACGCTTCCAACTACAAATTATACTGCATGATATTTAATATTTTTGCACACATCGTATAGCATTCGCAATTAGTGCAGGCCCAGGACCGAATTCCTCAGCCGGCGAGCGCCAGCAGCGGCAGCAGTCGCACCAAGACTCTGCTGGCCATGCCCTATTTTCAGGCGTTGCTGAGCAACTTGCAGGTGAGGCAGCAGCTCCAAAGGATTGCTGACTGTATTTATTTGTTTTTTGTTTTTACTCTTACGTTTGCCTCGCATATTTCTCGCCTACATTGTTCGTTCGTTTGTGTCTCTTGTGTTTCTCTTTTTGATTTAAATGCATTCATTTTTGTCGCTTCTTCGTTCGCTGCAGCTGCTGCATTTTTTCATTAAATTCATACGCCACATACGCCCACAAATTCACGAGTGTGTGATTGTGTGTGTGTGTGTGTGTGTGTGTGTGTGTGTGTGTGTGTGTGTGTTCATATATCGTATTGTAATTGCAATTGTTAGTCAAGGTAGGCGTATGTAGTAGGCCCAGTGCCCAAAAAGCTGCTGCTGTGTAATTAGTGCCACTGCAAGTGGGCGTAACCTACTGAAGGCGTTGCCCATTCCGTGTGTGTGTGTGTGTGTGTGTGTGTGCAAATTGCCAAAGTTCGTTCTGCACACACACACACACACACACACTTTGGTATAAATTTGAATCGTATGCATATTTGTCTTTGGTCTGATTGGGAACTTGCCCCCGCACCTCAACTAGCAGCTGCTTGTAATTTGTCAAAGCAGCCTGCAACTTGCAACAAATGCAGCTGCTGCTGCTGCTGCTGTAGCTAAATGATAACAAGCTTTACTAAAATAAATTAGTATGCAGCAAAAGTATCAATAGCTTATTTATAAACTCTGTTCATTTTATGCATGTATATAACTTTTAAATTGTTTTAGTTGTATTAAGTTGTAATCTTGAGGCAGCTTCTATGTAAAGTTTTTAGTTACTTGACGTTCATTTCATCAGCTGTTGTTCAATTAATTTGCTTGCATGGTTCAGTTCAGTTCAGTTCAGTTCAGTTTAGCTGCTTGCTCTCTCTTTCTCTCTCGCTCTCTCACACTATCTACTTTGATTTATGAACACGTTTTGTTTTTTCCGTTTACTTATATGTGTAAACTGCCAACACACACAACAAATACTTGCAACGGCCCCCACAACAAACAACGACAAACAAAATATATATATTTTGATTTCTCTATATGCAATGTAGGTAAACGTTCTTGTCCTTTTATACAATACTCCATATTTCATTACATTTCCTTATGCATATTTCATTACGAAGCGCGCACAAAACTGTGCCACACAAATTTGTGTTTAATTTGCAGAAATTATGAGCAATTTTAAATTACTTAAAATAGAATTTTTAATTAAATTGGCGCCGAGCACTTTTTGCGCGCTTTCGCCATCAAAGGCAATTTCTGCTGACTTTTATTTGCGTTTTGTGCATTGTGCAATGAAATGAGCAAACAATTGGCATAATTGCCAAGAAAGCCAACCACACAAAATATAAAAAACGAACAAATCTATGCGCATATAAAAGTATTAAAAGGCTAAAGGCAGAAGTCAAAAGCACAGCATGTTGCATTATTTTTAGCCGATTGCAATATATATATAAATATGTAATTAGCATGCATGTGATTTTGAATGAAATAACAGTGCGCAATTGTTTTGCAGTCAATGCACTTAAATGATAGTTGAAAGCACTTAAATGTGCAATTAATAGCAAACAATTGATTGATTGAAATGCACCGCGTCAAACATATTTTAAAGCTGAGATGCAATAAAAATTATAAAACCACTCAAAGTCAAAATGATTTCAATTATGTTATCAGCACGAGTTCAAAAGAAATGTCTAACGCAGCCTTTGATTAAATTTCAATTCCATTAAATTATGATACGCTGCGCTATACAAACAACAATTTAAAAATCAATTAAATTAATATTATGCGCTCACATCATAAATCATTTAAGCTTTATCGCTTGTCAAACATTCAATTTAATAAACTCAATTTAGTAATATTCACACAATTATGTTAACTAAATCTTGTAGCGCAAAGTTAACTGACTAAATTGCAAAATACAACACAAAGCATTTGTTTGTTCGTACTGTTGACTGCATGTTTGCTATTTATTTTTATTATATTTGTATAATTTCTTTGCATGTCACCATATCAATCAGTGTGAATCACAAAATTACATTACATGCTGCTCTATTTATATTCACTATGTGTGTTTACTCTATGCACAATATATGTGCAACTAATTAATTATGCATTTTCAAAAGTTTTTTAATGAGCAGCAAGCGCTCATTGCAGCAGCAACAACAACAGCAACAGCAGCAGCAGCAACAGCAACGCTCAAAGTAAGTTTGTATATTGGCTAGGTAAGTGCCACCACGTTTCCGCCATCTACATATATGTGTGTGTATAAATATATTTATGTGTGTGTGTGTGTGTGTGTTTGTAAGCGCAACAAACAATTAGCAACAAATTTTTTGCCACAAACTTAATTTATTAATTGAAAAGTTTTTTGACGCGCGAGTTTAGCAGCGTTTGCTGCTCTCCCTGGCTGGCGCTTGTTCGCTTCGCTCTTTCGCCGTCACTCCTCATCAAAGTATTATTAAACCAAACAAATTTTCGGCATAGAAAATTAGCTTTCAGTCAACGTTGTTGACGGGCAAGCCTAAAAGTTGCCGTTGAGTGCCGTTGCCGTTTACACCTGAAGCTGAATCTCATCGCTGTCTCGGTGTTTTTGAAATATATAGCTGCGGTTTTTATAACTTTATGTTGCCAGTCAACCTGGCATAAATGTTGAATAATTTTGTGTTAAAAATGCAAATAAACAATTAAGTTAGTTTATTAAATATAACTATACGTATACGTAATAGTAATGCTAAGCTCAGATGGCTGTGCAGCAACTAACAGGCTTGTTTATAATTTAAGTTAATTTATAAAAATGCAAATTACAAGCAAGTGCAAGTTTGTTGCATATTACGTATACGTAATTTTTAATGCTAAGCTCAGTCAGACTGTAGCCAATCGCTTGCAAGCTTGCGCTGCATCACTGATATACTCTCCTCATACATAAACCGTATGCAGATTAGGCAAAAAATAATTTACGATGCACACGGCTAAGCGCAACATAAACTTTGAGCTTTGATTTAGCGTATACCGTTAAAGCTAGTTTACCGTTAAATTGTGGGCGACCAAACAACAAAAAAAAATTTAAAATCGAAAAACAAGCATCACTTGATGCTTTAAGCGGAAAGCGATTTTATCTAATTTGCGCAGAATTTTGAACATTTTGTTGGCTGACCAACAAAATAAGCGAACCGCAAAATAAAAAAAAAATACAAAATATAATGTACAGAGAACCATTTTCAATATTGGCCAGACAGCAGCTTTTAGCCGTCTCACCAACTAGGTGTGTATGTGTATGTGTGTGTGTGTGTGTGATAACAACAATAATAAATATTCGGCAGGCCTGCGGCACTTTGATTAACTCTACTGCGGCCAGCGTATACAAATTATTTTCCATAATTATTAAAAATACAATATGAGCACATAAGTATGACTGTGTGTGTGTGTGTGTGTGCGAGTGTGAAAATATGTGTATGTGTGGTATTTGTGGTTAAACATTGTGTGTCATATTAAAAAGCTTGTTAAATGTTGCATTAAAAACTGACACAAAGAACTTGCAGTTTTAATTGCGTATACGCCTGGGGGGCTCGTCAAGGGCTTGTAAGACTTAATGCACAAATTATAAAGCGAACCAAATATATGTAAGAAATTAATATGAGTACAATTTTATAAAGGATATCACTTTACGTGGGAACTCAAATATTGATCTTGGTAATAATAAATGAATTATTAATACCAATTCCTCAATCAATTTGTTTCCTGACAATGTTTGCCAATAATGCATTCCAACAACTTTTCGGCCAATAAGTTGCTATAATTATAAATTGTGTGTGCGTCTCTTTGAACGTTCTTTCAACTCAAAATGCTTTAATGTATATTTCTTATTGAAATAGCAGTTAGAATTAAATAGGTTGACATGAAGAGAGTGAAAATAGATAATTAATTGCACTAAACAATGATTCATAGTTAGATAAAAACGACTTTGATTATTAAATTATGTATATATGGTGCAAACAATTATATTATGTATTAATAATATGAAATGTGTGAAATGTGACTTTACTTCTTGACAACTTCTTAGGCGATCACTTAACAGGCTACCGAGTAACGATTAACACTATTATCCTTCTGTTGACTCTAGTCAACACATTCCAATCAAATTCCCACATATATATTGCATAAAAAATTAATAATATGCATTACTACGGCAAGTGCCTTAATGAGCTGTCTTTAGAGCTGCTTTAACGCATAAGAGGGCGCTTCAATTTGAAGTGTGCAATACGCAGAAGCTAATTAAATGCTAATCCAACGCCTCTGACATCATTGCAATTGGATCAAGTTGCCGCTGTGCTGCGAGCTCTTTACTCTCGCTCATCAAATTTAATTGCATTCAATATCTTCAGCTGCTGCTGCTGCCTTTTATGTGCGTAGTTGTGGCTTTATGGCTTGCCAACAAATCTTAGCGATTTCATTGCAAGTTGTTCATTAACTGCCACTTGAGTGGGGCATCTTTACAATGCACTGAGCTGCTGAGTTGCTGCTCAGGTGAAGCAGCACTTTGATGATTTGCTGGGCTGAGCATTTTCTGCTGTGATCATTTTGCATGTAATTGCAACTGCTTATTGCGAATTAGCTGAGCTGGGTTGGGTGCTACATCAATGCCTGCGACATATCAAATTTATGGCTCGACACTTGGCCTATTAATTATGCCGCAGCAGACAAATTTATATAGCTGGCAGCCATGGTCGGTTGCTTCGGTTCGGCTTAATAAATTTGCCAGCGACGCCAGCAAAGAGAGAGAGCCATAGCTTTTGTCGCAGCGCCTATTAGTCCAGTCTAGTTTTGCCAAAGCGCAGGCTTGTTGGCTTTTTAATTTTGATTGCGACTATTTATTAATGCGCAGCCAGCAGTCGGAGCTGAAATAAAAGAGCCTGAAGCGCTGCTGCGCTCCACTTAAGCCGCATGCAATATTTTCTGCATTTAAACTCGAATTAAATATAATAATATGTTGCATATTTCATGAGAAGGCTCTGCGCTTTGGTTGTCTCTGGCAACGTTCTGGGGTGGAGTCCGTTCGTCTGACTGGGTGAGGCGTAATAATTTAACGATGTGCGTGGCTCAAAAATTGTTATGCCTTTTGTGACAATTGGCAAAAGGGAATGCTGCTAATGAGAGCGGAAAGAGTTGCAGTTATCACGCATGTAAATCAAGAGAAGAAAGTAAAAGATTTTATTGCTTAACTTTATACAGAGGCAGCAATTAATTAAATGTTGTTAAATGCAACGTAAAGTGACTTGCAAAATTTTGCCATTTGCACTTAAAGTGCCAGCTTTTCACTCAAAATGTGTCTGTCTGTGTGTGTGTGTGTGTGCATGTGCGTTTAAGCCAAATGCTCTGCTTATGGCTAATTATCGGCTTGGCATATTAGAGACCCTGAACCTGCGCCGAATAAAGCAGAGCAGAGAGAGAGTAGCGCCCAGATTAGGGCAGGCAAAAGTTAGGCAAACACACTCAAAATGGTTGGAAAGTTTTTGGCCAAAGTGCTAGTCGGTAGCTGTAAATGGTAGCTTACAACAACAACAACAACAATAGTAGCAACAACAATGCTCGCTGCGATTGCGATGGCAATTGCGATTGCGGTGTGACAACAATAAAAGGCTATGGAGGCGTTCGGTGTTGGCGCCGAGCTACAAATGACAACAGCACTCACACACACATAAAAGCGCAGCAGATGCAACTGCAACAACAGCAACAGCAACAGCAACCAGCAGCCGTATTTGTCGGTTTCAAGTGCCACTTGGGAAATCATCTTTGTGTGCGGACCGAGTCGAGGCAGCGGACTCGGCGCTGCTGTAAATGAAAACGACCAGCATTGATGCTGACAGTGAGACAATGGCGCCTGACAATAAGCCAGCAACAGCCGCAGCAGCAGCAGCAGCAGCAGGCAGGCAGGCTTAATATGTATGTACCATGAGTGGGTGGGTGGGGTTGGTGGGTTGGGAGCAGAAAAGTCGAAAAACCAACTGCATATGCACTAGCACATTTTTGGCCAAAAACCCATTGGCCGCATTTGGTAGT
Source organism: Drosophila busckii (assembly GCF_011750605.1). Lineage (NCBI taxonomy): Eukaryota > Metazoa > Arthropoda > Insecta > Diptera > Drosophilidae > Drosophila > Drosophila busckii. The sequence continues at coordinate 8,304 of NW_022872763.1, read as the reverse complement.
CAAATTTTTGAGGCTGAGTGCTAAGCAAAATTAGTGCGAAGCCTTGTTGTTGTCGATGTAAATGTGTGTGAGTGAGTGAGTGGGTGGGTGGTGAGTGGGTGTGAGTGTTGTTTGAACAGCAATGGGTTCAATGGCTAATCGGATTTTGCAGTACGTAGTCAGTCAACGTGAAGCAATTGATGAGGCCAATTCAAGTGTGCATGCATGAAAAGTCCACTTATACACACACACACACACAAACACAAGCACACACATGTATGTATATATGTACGCGTTATTAAAGCGGAAACGGAAACGCATCGTCGGCCATGCACCTGCAGCCTAAACAACTGGCGTTCGATTAATGTTGCTGCTGCTCTTACTGTTGCGCTTGGCCTGCTCGCTCGCCAGCCTCCAACATTACTCATTCAACTTTGGCTCTGGCTCATTCCACAGCTGCTGTGGCCGCTGCAGCGCTTTAAGGACTCACGTGGGCAGCAGCTGCTGCATGGCGAGGCGCTCAAATATGGCCTCGATATGGAGCCGCAAAGCTTCGAACAGGATGAGCCCGTGCGTCTGCACACCAAGGATCTGCACACCGAGGCGGGACGTGTGCCCAGCCAGCTCAGCACGCAGACAATCGCCGAAGAGGAGCCGCCACATATGCCGCATGCACGCTGGGAAACGGCAACAACATCCAGCACACCAACACCCACGCTCAGTCAGCAAGGAGCGCAGGATGCCGTTGGTCAGTACGCCTATAAATGGCAGCTGGGCGAGTGGTCCAATTGCTCACAGCAATGCGGCGCAGCGGGCATCGGCCTACAGGTGAGTTAAGCTACGGCCCAAAAAAATATCACTAGCTCCATGATTAATGGCGGAGTAAGCATAAACCAAAATGATGAAGAACTCTAAAAAAAACCATGAAGCAAAGCTTGAGCTAAAGTTTCAAACAGCTTTAAAATTGAATGTTGCCGCTTTAGCCGTTGCCCAATTAAAATTAATTTGACGTTGTCCTAAGGCTTAAATTCTAGCAAATAGATATTGCCTTTTTTATTAATATAATCCAATCATCTTGCATCCCATTTGTGTACTTCTGAAATAAATCCTGTTTTTGCGGCAAATTAATTCAGTTCGCTTAAGATTTAACAAGAATTCTGTTTAATTAACAGCATTTGGCAATTTCTTTAGAACCCACTATTGTAAACAAGCCAAATTTTCACATTTCCACTGCTTATAAATTTCCTATGGCAGTGTCAAACATCATTTTTTGTTTTGTTGAAGAATTTAACTTTATAAGCAAATTAGCTGCTTTCTTTTTTGACCGACTGTGCACACAGGCGAGAGAAAAGCAAAACACAGAATGTCCCCAAGCAATAGACGACATTTATGCAATAATTAGCCAAATGCAAGCACTATATGTATATAGAGTGTATATATATACTTGAACTCTCAGCCCTAGCTGCACACTGGGCGTTCGCTCGCCATAAAATCAAGCAAGAGTTTAAATATTTTAACAGGCAGTGTGGCCCCGCAGTCTATGTGCGGTTCCTGCACTGCCTGCTGCTTGCTCCTTGGCTTATTCACTTGTTTTATGTGCCGCACACAAAAACACAGCGAAAAACAACAAAACAAAAAAAAAAATGCAGGATTGCAACATTTTTTCGGTTCTTCCATAACAGCGCCGCACGCTGAGCTGCCGCCGTGAGGCAACAAAGACGACGGCAACAACGTTGTCGATGTCAAATGGCAGCGGCAGCAGCAGCAGCAGCAACGTTGTCGACATTACCAGCGAGGATGTGGTGGAGAATGCGCAGTGCAGCGCCCAGGGGCTAGAGATGCCCAACACGTTCCAGAGCTGCGGCGATGAGCCCTGCCCACAGTGGACCAAAGGCGAGTGGAGCCTCTGCCAGCACTCGCGCTGCCACGGACGCAATACGGCCGTACAGCGGCGGGAGGTAAGCTGTCGCTATGAGAACGGCAGCTTGGGCAGCGCTTGCGATGAATACGAGAAGCCTGCGGCGCGTCAGGAATGTTACAGTGAGCGCTGCAAGGGCGTGTGGCGAGTGGAGCCCTGGTCCGAGGTGGGTGTCAACTCTTCCCGTTTCCCTTTCACACTCTCTCATCTCTTATTAATGGTAAATGTAACTTTCCTTTTTGCTTTGATTTCTCGTGCTTGCTTGTCTGCTGCTGCAGTGCAATGCGCCCTGTGGTCGTCAGGGCATTAAATTCCGCATTCTGCAATGCGTGTGGTATGGCAGCCGCCGGCCCGCGGGCAATGTCTGCAAGCATCAGCCACGTCCGGCAGTCATGAAGGTGTGCAAGAGTCCGCCATGCCAAACAGCCAATCCCAACCACGGTGAGTACAATGGCAACAATAGCCCAACCTTTTAAATAATGCAGATCATAGACACACACACATAAATAAGTTAGCAACTGAAAACAAAAAGTAACAATTTTTGTATTTACAGCCGCTGCCTGTCGCGACAGCTCCCGCTATTGCCGCAACGCTCGTGCCATGGGCCTTGTGTCGACTGCATCGCTACAAGGAGAAGTGCTGCGGCTCCTGCCAGCCCAATCAGTACGAGTTGCAGTAGATAAAATAGTTCGCCAGCGATTACTACCTAAGGTTAAGCTTAAACTAAAGCCAGCGAACATTTTCTGGAAGCAAGTGCAATGTGAACGTAACGAATTCAATTTTGAAACTCAATTCAATTTATTGCTGCAATAATTGTTTGTTTTTCTTGGCGAGCAAGAGAGATAGAGCGATAGATCGATAGACAGAGAGAGAGCATTATGTGCGTCAATACGCAATTAAAGCAAATAAGTATTCACAATTAAACTAAGCGCAAATATCATAAGGATTTGCCCACTGGCAAATAACTTTGCCAAACTAACCAGTGCGGCAGCTCTGCTTTGCTTTAAGCAATTTGAAAACACAAAAATAATCGAAAGTAATAGTTTAAACATTACCGTCAGGCGCTGCTACTACAATGAAACAATGAAAACACGTTAACCAAACACAAACATTTCCATTAGCAATGCGTATATAGTATATTAAATAATTACACACACACACACTGAAAGTTTAGCATTTGTTCAAGTTTATTTGTTTAGCGCAATGCATTTTTAGTGTTTTTTTTTTGCAAACGTCTAAATAGTATATAAACTATTACCCAGCATTTAATATATACATAGACTCATTCACAATTCGCTTAAAGAGAACGCAAAACGCACCATTTAAATTTTAAATAAATTTAATATTAATAATGTCAGCAGACCTGTTGCCGTTGCCTAATGTGAAAAACGACACAAACTACCATATATATTGTAAATAATTTAGAGAAACCTTACTAACTAAGAGATCAGCTGCAGTTTTTCTGTTTGATATCAATTTTCTCAATCATATAATTATTCCAACCAAACTTGTACAATTTTGCAATTTAATTTCGCGCATTAAATATGATAAAGAAATATTTATATCGCATGGATTATAACAAATTATTAAATGTCCAAATATTGTAAATACAAATTTGTAGCTAAAAATTTGCGTTTTATTTTCCAAAAAAGAAAAATGGATACGATTACACATTAAATATATATTAAATACTTGTAATTAGTTTATATTTTTTATGAACAAATTGTTTTATAAATATGTATTGACTAAACGAAAGCGTTTAAAGTTAGCTGCTAACTATAGTTAATGAATAACGTAATTAAATATTGCAAAATCTGACGAATGTTAAACGCAGAGAACCGAAACTATTATTAAAAAGTGTTAAGTAAACGTTATAAAATAAAGTACATGCATATACTACATGAGAAAAAAATTAAAAAAGAAAACATACCATAACCAAATGTTAAACATAATTATGCCTACACAAACACACACACTCACAAACACAATTATATAGCATAAAAAACTATACATTGAAATTAAAATATAACGAATAATTGATATGGATAATTGAAGCAAACTGCAAATACATTTTGAAATGTAATACGATGGCAAATGCTAAATTGAATATTGTAAGTAACTGAAAAGAAGTGAAATAAATATTAAAGATTAAAAGCAATGTGCAAATATATCAACCTGTTTTATTATTTTTAATTTTTGTAATTGCTTTATTAGAAATTGGTAATTAAATAAATCTATAATGCCACGTTCAATAGGGAATTGTCCCTTCATGCAGACGCGATCCTGCGGAGAATAATTGAACTACAAGGCATCATGTGGAAAATAAGCGAACTACACACGCTCAGTGAAAGTTTCATGCAGTCGCCAAGAGAAAGCGCCACAAAAATACAAAATCTGAAAATAAATTGTTCGCCACAAGAGAGCGCACTGGGCGTAATAATTTATTTTGTTCACCACTAGAGGACGGTTGCAGCTTGTGCGCCATCTAGACGTTCACATTACGCACTAAAAGTTTGGTAGCCAAGACAACAACCTATACGTCAACCTATACACAAGAAAAATCTATTGCATATCTTTAGGTAAGCCTGCTCAACAACGGAGATTTGTTATGTAAAAATTGTCATCCAATTCCATATATATTCAAAATTGTTGGTTTGCCACACTCATAGGACGAAACTATATCAGTCTGCATCAAAAAAATATGGAGTCATTATAATATCCAATAATTTAAGCTAAGGCTTAAAACTAGAACGAAACATTTAATAAATATATACAATTAAATAAAAACAATTGATTCAGCATCCTCTCAAGAAGGACTAGCAGCTATTGTAAGTTTTATATTATGTACTTTTATAAAAAAAATATTAATAACTTTTAGCCTAACTACGCCCATGGCAAAAATGTTGACTTTATAATTTGTGATAAAATTTATAAGAATGATACTCATCAATTTAAAATGAATCTCATTTTTGCATTTATAAATCTTTGAATTTACGCTCAAGTTAAATTTCTAACAATGTTGTCGCTGGCTGAGAACGACAGTCAGATTGCAACAGGAAATTGTCGATTTGTGTGCCATTTAAAATGCGCTCTGTGTGTGATCGCTGATGTGAATGCAAGCAACATCCTGAACGAACTAAAATAACAACAACAATACACGGGCCAGCCCGTTGCATAAGCATAATGCATTGCTACAATTTGAGGCAATTAATTTAGCTAGACTAAAATAGTTAATGAAGCTATACATAGCTTATTGATAAAGCATTTACATCACACGTTAAAAGCACTTTATTGTCATTAAATCAATTGTTCAGCAGTTCATTCAATATGTTTGAGATTTACAGCGTGCGAAGCACAAATACTTTGCTAATGATAAAAAATAGTTGTACTTTTTATAAAATCAATACAGCTGCAGCAGCAAAAGTTTTATTTCTTAGCATTGAAATAATATATTGAAATTGAAGTTGATGCAGAAATAAATTGCAATGAAATGCGAGACTTCAAAGCAAAAATATTGCGTAACAATAGCTGTTTATCTTATGCTCTTTTCTTACCCCTACCTTCAATAACATGTGTATTATTAGGCTAGTAGAATATTTATTAGAATTTATATACAAACGCCCGTTATTAGGCTGAAACTCGAGACGCGTTGAAAGACAATGCTCCTGTTATTTGCACAACGAACAATTCGTATCGGCGCAATTGAAAGCGTAGACACAAAACACAAACAAACAAAGAGGCATACAGTATAATGATATATGTATAGTATAAGTAGTTGGAGGCCCAAGTGACAGACAGGCAATGTGAATGGAAACAGCCCGAGCCGAGCCAAGCGAACATTAGGAATATTCTAAGCTCTCGCCTGCTGTAGGCTGCAAATCAAGGCAATGAAAATTCAAGAGTCAACGAGGCGACTACTAAATCGTTGCTCAGTGTCAAAGGAAATCATATTTCATCTGACAATTAGCGGCACTGTGCCGACTGCCGACTGACGACTGAGTTCATGCTCTTGCTTTTTTAATTGTCTGCTATCCAGCAATTGAACTGGATTCAGATTCAGGCATAAATATAAAACAAACACAGCGCTTAGCTTAGTACGTAACGTAGCTATAATCACTGTCTTCAAATTCAATTAAGCGAAATTGTGTCATTCGCGTGTCTAAATGTAGATGGGCTATGATTATGTATATACTATATACACAAATGTCTATGTATAAGTATGTGCTGGCATCCCTCACTCTGCGAATTGCTACGCCCTCGGGAATAAGTTATTATTTTTAACGATTTTAGTTTAAGCTGCCTGCAAAGTTTTTTTTTCTCACAGCTTGTGGCTTTTTTTTTGTGTAGCCTGCTTAATTGTAAGACGAAATTTGAATTAGAATTTTATTAGAGTTCCGCTGCACGAATAGCCGAAAGTTTTGCATATTTGATATATATTATTATAACTGTGTATATCTTGATTAAGAACGACACTTGTTGCTGTTTTTTTTTTTTTTTATTATGATTATTGTAGTTGTTGTTGCTTAACACGTCGCACAGTTTTGCATATGTTGCGCCTACTGCGACGTCGACTGCGACTGCTGCGTTGGCTGCACTGCAACGCTATAATAAACATTCATAGCTATGCGTGTGTGTGTGTGTGTGTTATGATTCAGATCAACACTTGACGCCTTCGCAGGCGTCAACGTTGCGTGCTGCCGCAGTCACAGTCGCAGTCGAAGTCGCCGAGGCCGTTTTTCTGATTTTGGTTGGGATTGGATTGGATTATGACACGAGCTCAGCTCAGTTGTGTCCAATTTCTGGTACGGGAAGTGTCGATCAGTCTTGCGAACGCGTGCGCGCCAGCCCAATCAGAAAAACAAAAAGGCAAACGCATAGAGTATACATATATATATATACCAAGCAGATTGGATTACGCGTAGTGCTCTCAATAAATATCCTACATCCTATTCGCGCTGCAGCTGAGAATGCCGACCATAACAGAGGACTGCATCGATGGATTCCAACAGTATTACTCCAGGCCGCCAGAGCGACCGAAGAAGAAATCTTTCAAGCAGATGATCTACGATGAGGAGGATAACTCCTACTTTGGACGCACTATCGAAAGCTGGGGTAAGTCTAGTCCTAGTTCTAACGCTTACGTAAGCATCGCGAGCTATGTAAATCTTTATAAATGTCAAGCTGTGCCAGTTTGAATTAAATCAAAGTCTTTTGTCGTCAGATTAGCGCGCTTTCGACAAAATAATAAATATATGCACACACACACACACACACACACACACATAGAGAGAGCGTGTGTATGGAAATCCACCCAATCTAATGGCTCATGTGTGCGCCCATTTTTATTGCCAGTTCCCCCTCCTGCTCGCCGCTCGAGGCGCGTCTGGCAATTGTTTGTCGTTCTCTTTGACCTTTGGCGCACAAATGCAAACAAACCCAAGTGCTTTAGTCTATAGGGTACTTGTTGTATTAGTAGTAGTAGTAGTGGTCCAGCATGCCGGTCAATTATGTTATTATGCAATCAGACTCTGGACTTATGCATTTGTGTGTGTGGAGCTGACATTGACTAATAATTCCTTTTTGCATCTCGAAATTTTCGGTTTCCATCAGACGCAGATTAAACTAAACCAGTTTAAATTATAATAATAAATTAGAATATCAAAGAGAGCAAATGCATTCAAACGAAATCCTCGAAGTTATTGTCATGAGCAGCTTTGTTAATTAATTTAATATATAGTCTCATCAAGCCAAGAACACACAACTAGTGCTAAGTGCACTTTGGAATTGACATTACGTAGAGAGAGTGAGAGCTGCACCTGTAAGGATTACAGCGCAGGTTATGCAAGGAAACGGAATCACATTGTCTCAGTATCCGATTACTGATGGACAAGCCCACATTAACAAGCGATTGCAGTTACACAACAGCAACTGCAATAGTCCTGCACTCAAGGGTTATGTGCGTGCCACTCTCCTGCCTGCCTGCCACTCAATGAATCGCAATCCATTTAGCGTTTGGATTGCTGTCAGTCAATGAGAGAGAGAGAGTCCCGCCAGTCGACTTGCCACTTAAAGAACAGCTCGACAGCAGTTCACAATAGACATGGACATAGGCCAAGCTAAGCGAAAAGTTCGCACATCCTAACTAGCTGGCCAGGCAACAGGATAACTGTACCTGAAAAACTAAATGTAAGCCGGTTTGCTGAAGTTTATTTTGTGTGTGTGTGTTGCCCCCACCCCACCCCTCGTCAGAACTTTAATATTTCCGTTGGCATTTTTAATGCATATGCGTAATGTATAATCGCTGCCTGCTTGACTACGATATACCCTTTGAAACATAAATATTTAATGCTGCTGCTTTATCAACTGGTTTCAGGAATTTTCAATTATGATATAGAGAACACTTGTGG